>NC_134488.1:25432267-25486692 GCF_040206685.1 Ascaphus truei
GTACAAGTTTACTAAATAGAAGATATTTGGGATTCAGTAGAATTCACAAGGAAGTTATGGAATATTTTTAGATTCAGTCATTTTTTTAATGCAAAAGAAAACTATTTTCTCTCTCCAAACTAGTGTAGGACCGGGTCCTACTTTAAAAAAAAAAAACGGGTAACGGGTACCCAGCCAAAATCAAATGATCTACCCGGTTGGCACTTACCTGGGGGTGGAGGAAGACGGCAGCAACATCTAGGAAGGTCAGCAGAGGTCCTGTGGCGGTGGCAGCATCAGCAGTGTGTGTTCAGCCCGCTGTCCAATAGGAACGCTTCTGCTCCTGCTCCGGTCACATGGTTCCCCAGCTCACACGGCTATGGATTCCTGCAGCTCCCGCGCCGGCTGAACACAGACTGTTGATGCTGCCACCGTCACAGGACCTCTGCTGACCTTCCTAGATGTCGCCACGGGTCTTCTTCGCCTTCCGTCGCTGACAGCAGGTAAGTAATGATGTATTTTTCAGCAACCCTGACATTACCCGGCACCGGGTCCATTTCTCAGTTGCCGGGTCCGGGTAATTTCCGGGTAGCTGAAAATCCGCCGGGTACTCGGTACATCACGACCCCAAACCGAAAAATGTCGCTAGAGATTGATGAGGGGGAGTTCTGGACATACCCAGAAGGTGGGCTTTTTCCGTTTCCAATGCAAGGACTTTTAGGATATAACCCATGCATTTGGGCTATGAATTTAGAATTCAACCGAGGTAGCGTTCTATGCCAACAACACACGTGAATTCTTTATATTTCCAACTAGCTGAGAGCCCCGGCGTTGCCCGGGATGTTTGTGGTGTGGGTGTGGCATTTGGGTGGGGAGTGGTCCACGCGGCCCATGTGCGGTGGTAGTGCTGCTGTGGCTGTACTGATGGTGATTGTATTGGTGTGCTGATTTGGGAGGGTTTGGTGCTGATGTGGGGGTGCGGATGGGGGAGGTGCAAAGGTGGCGATGTGTGGGTGCTGATGGTGTTGATGGGGGCTGGGAATGGTGGGGAGCCGAGAATGCCAGTGTGCTGGGGGGGCATGGGATACCGGTGTGCTGATGTGGTGGTGCTGGGGTGTGTGTGTGTATACACGTGTGTGTGTATGTGTATACACGTGTGTGTGTATACACGTGTGTGTGTGTATACACGTGTGTGTGTGTATACACGTGTGTGTGTATACACGTGTGTGTGTGTATACACGTGTGTGTGTATACACGTGTGTGTGTGTATACACGTGTGTGTATACACGTGTGTGTATACACGTGTGTGTGTATACACGTGTGTGTGTGTATACACATGTGTGTGTGTGTATACATTGTGTGTATGTATATATTGTGTGTGTGTATACGTGTGTATGTATACACATGTGTGTATACACGTGTATACATGTTTGTGTGTGTGTATACATGTTTGTGTGTATACATTGTATGTGTGTGTGTGTGTGTGTGTGTGTGTACACATGTTTGTGTGTGTATACACGTGTGTGTGTGTGTATACGTGTGTGTGTGTGTATACGTGTGTGTGTGTATACATGTGTGTGTATATACATGTGTGTGTATATACATGTGTGTGTATATACACGTGTGTGTATATACACGTGTGTGTATATACACGTGTGTGTATACACGTGTGTGTATACACGTGTGTGTATACACGTGTGTGTATACACATGTGTGTGTGTACACATGTGTGTGTGTGTACACATGTGTGTGTGTGTACACATGTGTGTGTGTGTACACGTGTGTGTGTGTGTACACATGTGTGTGTGTGTGTACACATGTGTGTGTGTGTGTACACATGTGTGTGTGTGTACACATATGTGTGTGTGTACACATGTGTGTGTGTGTGTGTGTACACGTGTGTGTGTGTACACGTGTGTGTGTGTGTACACGTGTGTGTGTGTGTGTGTATACACATGTGTGTGTGTGTATACACATGTGTGTGTGTATACACATGTGTGTGTGTGTGTATACACATGTGTGTGTGTGTGTATACACATGTGTGTGTGTGTGTGTATACACATGTGTGTGTGTGTATACACATGTGTGTGTGTATACACGTGTGTGTGTGTGTGTGTATACATGTGTGTGTGTATACATGTGTGTGTGTGTATACATGTGTGTGTGTACATGTGTGTGTGTGTATACATTATGTGTATGTATACCTGTGTGTATACGTGTGTGAGTGTATACGTGTGTGTGTGTATGTGTACATGTGTGTGTGTGTATGTCTCCACGTATGTGTTTGTATGTCTCCATGTGTGTGTGTGTATGTCTCCATGTGTGTGTGTACGTGTACATGTGTGTGAGTATACGTGTACATGTGTGTGTGTGTACGTGTCTACGTGTACATGTGTGTGTGTGTGTACGTGTACGTGTGTGTGTGTGTGTACGTGTCTACGTGTACATGTGTGTGTGCGTGTCTACGTGTACATGTGTGTGTGTCTACGTGTACGTGCGTGTGTGTCTACGTGCGTGTGTGTGTACGTGTGTATGTGTGTGTCTGTGTGTGTCTACGTGTGTGTGTTTGTGTCTACGTGTGTGTGTTTGTGTATACGTGTGTGTGTGTATACGTGTGTGTGTGTCTACGTCTGTGTGTGTGTGTGTGTGTCTACGTGTGTGTGTGTGTGTGTGTGTGTGTGTGTGTGTGTGTGTGTGTGTGTGTGTGTGTGTCTATGTAGAAATGTGTGTGTCTATGTAGAAATGTGTGTGTCTATGTAGAAATGTGTGTGTCTATGTAGAAATGTGTGTGTCTATGTAGAAATGTGTGTGTCTATGTATGTGTGTGTCTATGTATGTGTGTGTATGTGTTTTGTATGTATGTGTGTGTATATGTGTGTGTGTGTATATATGTGTGTGTGTGTGTGTATCTATATATGTATGTGTATGTGTGTGTGTGTATATATAAAGTATGTGAATGTGTGTGTGTGTATATATAAAGTATGTGAATGTGTGTGTGTATCTATATATATATGTGTGTGTGTGTGTGTGTTTGTGTGTATATATATGTGGATGTGTTGTGTGTGTGTGTGTGTGTGTGTGTGTGTGTGTGTGTGTGTGTGTGTGTGCGCGCTGTGCCTGTTGGTTGTCTGTGGGTGTGGGTGTTGGGATTGAGTGTTGTGTGTGTTGGTGGTGATTATGTGAGTGTTGGTTGTGACTGTGTGTGTGTAGTGATTGAGTGTGTGCTGTTGGTTGTGATTTGAGTGTGTGTTGTGTGTGTGTGTGTTGTGATTGAGTGTGTGTGTTGGTTGTGGGTGTTGTGATTGAATGCAGCGTTGCACAAACTGAGGGGGGGACGCCCCAGGCGCAAGATTATTTAGGCGGGGCGCGTGCAGAAAAAAAACCTGGTTGTGCAGGCGAAAAAGATGTGCGCGCGCGGGCGGCCAAATAGAATAGTGCAGGTGGGGCCACGTGATTCGGAGGTACGGGGGAGGAGCACGCCCCAGCGCTGTGATGTCAAACGCCCCTCCCTCCGGTGTCTGCCTACAATAGCGCTGTGGTCCTGCTCTCCTCCGCTGGCAGCCTGCTTCGCTGCGATCCTCTGCAAGTGAGAGGGTCGGCTGCCACTTTATCACTCATACTGTGAATGTACAGAAATAATAAATAAAAGTGTAAACACTTCCCCGCTCATGCTTGCAAAATTATGCAGGACCCCCGGTGCTCATGCTTGGAGAGTTGGTGATGTCACCGCTCTCAGCGGCAGCGTGGACGCAGCCTAATTTTGCAAGAGCGAGCTGTTGAAGTATGTAAGTATTTAGGCTGCGCTTATAGTGCCGGCGACGCGACGTCGCCCGAAAACAAATGCATTGTCGCCGCCGCCTCGTGCGCTTATAGTAAGCGTGCCGTGGCAACGTGATTTTTTGAAGCCGGCAATATTTGATTTTTAAGGGGCTGTCGCCTCATGTGACAGCCCCTGAACCAATCAATGGCCTGGTCGCCCACGCCGCCGCCGCAAAGCGAAATACAACTTTCGCTAGCGGCGATGGGTGACGTCGCGGGCACTATACGCGCGGCCTTAGACATATTTGTATTTACATTGTATACCGTTTAATAAAGGGTTTTTTTTCATGGGATTTTGATTACATCAGGCAGGGGGGCCCGAGAAATTTCATGGATAAAAAGGGGGGCTCGGCATAAAAAGTTTGCTCACCCCTGATCTAGCACACAACAGGTAATTTGAGTTACAAGTTACATCTTAAAAATACATGGTAATGTTTTACGTCAGGTCAGGCCACTAACCCCTGAATGTTTTTTTTGTGTTTGTCTAGAAGTGAGGTTATCTGAGAAGACCCGCTCTACGATTGGGGGGGTGATTAAAAATATAGATCCAAAACTCTTGCTGACAGTGGCAATGAACAGAGCATCTTTAGGTAATTTAAAAGAGATTCCTCAAGTGTTCTGGGGGAAAGCAAGAGGGTGCGGCCAGGAAGACATTTTACATGTTGGTACAAGTTTACTAAATAGAAGATATTTGGGATTCAGTAGAATTCACAAGGGAGTTATGGAATATTTTTAGATTCAGGCATTTTTTTAATGCAAAAGAAAACTATTTTCTCTCTCCAAACTAGTGTAGGACCGGGTCCTACTTTAAAAAAAAAAAACGGGTAACGGGTACCCAGCCAAAATCAAATGATCTACCCGGTTGGCACTTACCTGGGGGTGGAGGAAGACGGCAGCAACATCTAGGAAGGTCAGCAGAGGTCCTGTGGCGGTGGCAGCATCAGCAGTGTGTGTTCAGCCCGCTGTCCAATAGGAACGCTTCTGCTCCTGCTCCGGTCACATGGTTCCCCAGCTCACACGGCTATGGATTCCTGCAGCTCCCGCGCCGGCTGAACACAGACTGTTGATGCTGCCACCGCCACAGGACCTCTGCTGACCTTCCTAGATGTCGCCACGGGTCTTCTTCGCCTTCCGTCGCTGACAGCAGGTAAGTAATGATGTATTTTTCAGCAACCCTGACATTACCCGGCACCGGGTCCATTTCTCAGTTGCCGGGTCCGGGTAATTTCCGGGTAGCTGAAAATCCGCCGGGTACTCGGTACATCACGACCCCAAACCGAAAAATGTCGCTAGAGATTGATGAGGGGGAGTTCTGGACATACCCAGAAGGTGGGCTTTTTCCGTTTCCAATGCAAGGACTTTTAGGATATAACCCATGCATTTGGGCTATGAATTTAGAATTCAACCGAGGTAGCGTTCTATGCCAACAACACACGTGAATTCTTTATATTTCCAACTAGCTGAGAGCCCCGGCGTTGCCCGGGATGTTTGTGGTGTGGGTGTGGCATTTGGGTGGGGAGTGGTCCACGCGGCCCATGTGCGGTGGTAGTGCTGCTGTGGCTGTACTGATGGTGATTGTATTGGTGTGCTGATTTGGGAGGGTTTGGTGCTGATGTGGGGGTGCGGATGTGGGTGTGCCGATGGGGGAGGTGCAAAGGTGGCGATGTGTGGGTGCTGATGGTGTTGATGGGGGCTGGGAATGGTGGGGAGCCGAGAATGCCAGTGTGCTGGGGGGGCATGGGATACCGGTGTGCTGATGTGGTGGTGCTGGGGTGTGTGTGTGTATACACGTGTGTGTGTATGTGTATACACGTGTGTGTGTATACACGTGTGTGTGTGTATACACGTGTGTGTGTATACACGTGTGTGTGTGTGTATACACGTGTGTGTATACACGTGTGTGTATACACGTGTGTGTGTATACACGTGTGTGTGTGTATACACGTGTGTGTGTATACACGTGTGTGTGTGTATACACGTGTGTGTGTATACACATGTGTGTGTATACACATGTGTGTGTGTGTGTATACACGTGTGTGTATACACGTGTGTGTGTGTATACATTGTGTGTATGTATATATTGTGTGTGTGTATACGTGTGTGTGTATACACATGTGTGTATACACATGTATACATGTTTGTGTGTGTGTATACATGTTTGTGTGTATACATTGTATGTGTGTGTGTGTGTGTGTGTGTGTGTACACATGTTTGTGTGTGTATACACGTGTGTGTGTGTATACGTGTGTGTGTGTATACGTGTGTGTGTGTATACGTGTGTGTGTATATACACGTGTGTATATACACGTGTGTATATACACGTGTGTGTATACACGTGTGTGTATACACGTGTGTGTATACACGTGTGTGTATACACGTGTGTGTATACACATGTGTGTGTGTACACATGTGTGTGTGTGTACACATGTGTGTGTGTACACATGTGTGTGTGTGTACACATGTGTGTGTGTGTACACATGTGTGTGTGTACACATGTGTGTGTGTGTGTACACATGTGTGTGTGTGTACACATGTGTGTGTGTGTACACATGTGTGTGTGTGTGTACACATGTGTGTGTGTACACATGTGTGTGTGTGTACACATATGTGTGTGTGTACACATGTGTGTGTGTGTGTGTACACGTGTGTGTGTGTGTACACGTGTGTGTGTGTGTGTGTACACACATGTGTGTGTGTGTATACACATGTGTGTGTGTGTATACACATGTGTGTGTGTGTATACACATGTGTGTGTGTGTATACACATGTGTGTGTGTGTGTATACACATGTGTGTGTGTATACACGTGTGTGTGTATACACGTGTGTGTGTGTGTGTATACATGTGTGTGTGTATACATGTGTGTGTGTGTATACATGTGTGTGTGTACATGTGTGTGTGTGTATACATTATGTGTATGTATACCTGTGTGTATACGTGTGTGAGTGTATACGTGTGTGTGTGTGTATGTGTACATGTGTGTGTGTGTATGTCTCCACGTATGTGTTTGTATGTCTCCATGTGTGTGTGTGTATGTCTCCATGTGTGTGTGTACGTGTACATGTGTGTGAGTATACGTGTACATGTGTGTGTGTGTACGTGTCTACGTGTACGTGTGTGTGTGTGTGTACGTGTACGTGTGTGTGTGTGTGTGTACGTGTCTACGTGTACATGTGTGTGTGCGTGTCTACGTGTACATGTGTGTGTGTCTACGTGTACGTGCGTGTGTGTCTACGTGCGTGTGTGTGTACGTGTGTATGTGTGTGTCTGTGTGTGTCTACGTGTGTGTGTTTGTGTCTACGTGTGTGTGTTTGTGTATACGTGTGTGTGTGTATACGTGTGTGTGTGTCTACGTCTGTGTGTGTGTGTGTGTGTGTGTGTGTGTGTGTCTACGTGTGTGTGTGTGTGTGTGTGTGTCTGTGTGTCCTTTGGCCCGTGACTCCGCCTCAGGGAAGGGGGGGGGGGTGGGGGGGGAGGTGGTGGGGGTGGAGGTGGTGGGAAGGAGGGGGGTGGGGGGGAAGGGGAGGTGGGGGGGAGGTGGTGGGAAGGGGGGGGGGTGGGGGGGAGGGGGGGGGAAAGGGGGGGGGTGCGGGGGAGGTGGTGGGAAGGGGGGGGGGGTGCGGGGGAGGTGGTGGGAAGGGGGGGGAGGTGGTGGGGAGTTGGGAAGGGGGGTGGGGGAGGTGGGAAAGGGGGTGGAGGTGGTGAGAGGTTGTAAGGGGGGAGTGAAGGGAAGGTGAAGGGGAGGTGAAGGTGGGGGTGGAGGGGAGGTGAAGGGGAGGTGAAGGGGGGGGTGGAGGGGAGGTGAAGGGGGGGGTGGAGTGGAGGTGAAGGGGGGGGGTGGAGGGGAGGTGAAGGGGGGGGTGGAGGGGAGGTGAAGGGGGGGTGGAGGGGAGGTGAAGGGGGGTGGATTTGGCTGATTTCGGGGAGGAAGAGGCGATGGCTCCGGCGGGTATGTGAGGCGCCCCCCCCCCCCCCCCGGGTTATACATGCTGCTAATGTACACCCCCCCCCCTACTGTGTGTGTGTGTGTGTCCGTGTGTGTGTGTCCGTGTGTCCGTGTGTGTGTGTCCGTGTGTCCGTGTGTGTGTGTGTGTGTGTGTGTGTATATCCCTGTGTGTGTGTTTTTGTCCCTGTGTGTCCTTTGGGCCGTCACTCCGCCTCAGGCCAATGAGAGGTGTGCGGGGGCGGCCCAAGGGACCAATGAGATTTCCCCTAGGGACACCGGACATCCAGCAGGCAGGCATGCATGCAGGCAGGCAGGCAAACATACAGTGCTTTCACTAATATAGTATAAGATTCCAGACCTCAAGAAGCCTAAATATGTGGTAATGTATCTTAGGAATTTCTGTTTGTTTTTACCGTTATTTTATGAAACTGTATATGTTATACTGTATGTTTCTTGTAATAGTCTTTTTCTGTAACGAAGCACTGTACTACTTTGGTAGATTAAATGTAACATTTAAGTACTGTCTTTGGGTTTTAATTGAACTTTGCACGCTTTGAAGAGTGTAGCTGCATTTTTGGACACATTTTTTAGTAAACAGGGACCAAAAACTCTGCACTTAAGTCCTGGAACTATTTTTGGTGGCAGAAGCGATTTAAGGATATTCCGGTGACAAATTGAGGGGAGATACTGTATTACTCATTTTCGGGGTCCTGCAGGGAGAATAGCGCGATATCAGTGTGTATTAACTCTTAACGCACATACAAGTTAAGTTCTCACAGCTGTGCCATTCATGACACCGTCGTTTAGGGAAATAGAAAAGCTGGCCGTTTAAATTCACCAGGAAAACACTGATGACACATCAGTGACGTTTAGGGGTTCGGGACCAGAAAGATGGTCTTTTTATGGAAACGCTCTGTCTTCAATGAGTGAGTGACGCTGAAACTCAGCCAGACTCACAGATCAGTTGAGAGGTCTCTCGCATGGTGTGATATTGGTTTATTGCATTGCTTTACACTCTCCTATGCTGTCACAAAATAACTTTTCTGCTCACTTACAACTCCTAAAGGTGGTTAGAATGCACGTTTAACCCTTTCCTCTGCCAGAGAGGCCCGCACAGCACTGGCTCAATCCAGGGAGAAATCTGATTGCCGTCACTGGAGGCAGAATTGTTTTTATGAGACATAGGTACCATGCTGAATAAGGCCGCGCTTATAGTGCCGGCGATGCCGACGCTGATGTCACGCTGCGGTCGCTGGAAAAATCAAATTGAAATTACTTCCAGCGATTGCGACCAAGCCATCGCGCTTACTATAAGCGCATAGCGACGGCGTCAATGCACTTGTTTTGAAGCGTCCTTGTCACCGGCATTATAAGTGCGGCCTAAGGGTCCCAATTGGCAAAAGTTTCACTGAGATTTTTTTTTTTTGGTTGGCTTCCTCTGGATTTATAGAACTATAAATATAGGATGAATATCTCGCCCAGTTCGTATTTAAAAAAAAAGATTGAATTAAATAGACGTGTCTTTTTTTTCAGCCTTATGTACCACGTTACTATTTTTGTGGCCTAAACCCTTTCGGTGCTATTAGAACCCTAATCTTTTAAGCACATTGCAGCAGTGTTCAAAGCAAGTCGACATGCAAGCTACTGTAAAATACACAGATACATTTAGGAAGCGATTGACATTACTTTGAGGAATGTGATACTTTTTTATTAGACAAACTTAAGTTCTCATTACCAAGCTCTTGTGATCCTTCTCCTGTCACTAGGTCAGGGATCTCTCCATCTGAAAAGCTTCTGAAATCTTGTCAATAAAAAAACATAAGCCTTTCGCAGCCATAGTGCCCAGGGCCACCTTGGGTTGCAGCAGATTGCTAGTGGCCATATTGGTCAAAAAGTATTGTAGGTTTGTTGCAGGTTGTGAAACCGTTTATGAACTAACCCAGTGGTTTCCAACCTTTTTTTTTTTGGTTAAGGAATCCTATCATTCTTGTTCATTTAATGTAACCATGTATGTCATCAGAACTCTGTGCCCAGAATATACTTGAAAACGACAGGTAACTCTCAATATATTACTTCCTGGTAAAACATTTTATAAATAAATATAATTATCTTGTGAAATTATGCGGAACAACAACCCTCTCTAATAGCGCGTCTGAGATCAGATGCATTGTAAGCGCAAACGTTTTCAGGTGTGCCCCCGACTGCTCCCCCCTTGCTCTCACGTTCCCCTCACCTTGCTCGGCGGCGTCAAATTACGTCACATGACCCCGTTGCCGTGGAGATGGCAACACGTCCCTGCACCTCTTCAGAATCCCGGTAAATTAGTTGCAGAGGCTTTACGCGATCCCCCGGCATTTAATTTAAATGCCTGGGGGAAGAGCGCGGGACCTCTGCAACAGCCCGCGCCCCCCCCCCCAGACAAACCTCCCGCCCCCCAGTTTGCGCACCGCTGGTGTAAGGAACCCCGACCCTGTAATAGCGCGTCTGAGATCAGATGCATTGCAAGGAACCCCAACCCTCTCTAATAGCGCGTCTGAGATCAGATGCATTGTAAGTAACCCCAACCCTCTGTAATAGTGTGTCTGAGATCAGATGCATTGCAAGGAACCCCAACCCTCTCTAATAGCGCGTCTGAGATCAGATGCATTGTAAGTAACCCCAACCCTCTCTAATAGTGTGTCTGAGATTAGATGCATTGTAAATTATTCTGTATTTGGTACAATTTTCAAATTACCTGAATTGCAAGGAACAATTTAGGGATGCCCAGTTAACCCTGGTAGAAAAACACTGAACTAACCTAACAGGTTAGCTTCTTATATTGCTCCACGAGTCAATGTGATTTCATCTGAGAAGAATCGGTTTCCCTCTGTGTGCCCTTCATACCCTAAGTTTGACAGTGATTAATCAGTACTGAGTCTTCTTTTATATATTAAATGGACTGCATTATGTTGCTGTACAATACGGTAGATCAGGGGTGCGCAAACTGGGGTGCGCTAGATTTTCTAGGGGTGCAGTATGAGGTCCCGCGCTCTCCCCTAAGGTGTTTAAATTAAATGTCGGGGGCCGCGCGATGCCTCTATAACATGCTTACCTTCCAGCGACGCATCGTCATGGCACCAATTTACACCGAGGGGTCATGTTACCATGGCAACGTGACATCACATGACACCGGGGCGGAGCAGACAGGGGGGCGCATAAGGAAAAGTTTGCACACCCCTGCGATAGATGTTGAAATACTGGTATTTTGCCCTGTATACTTCAACCGAACTGGAACAAAGAATGTTTTAGATGAATGTAACAAAATGTGGCAGTAAAAATATCTTGTCCTGTTTACAATCCCTCCATAAACCTCACAATCATAAAACAGGACTCTCCTCTTAGTCAAAAAGATGAATGTTGAAAATTCCAGCCATATTACAGCTGGAAAAAGAAAAACATGAGCCTGACGAAGCCGAGGTCTCGGCGAAACGCGTAGCTCCTTCCAGTCTGCTGTTTGTGATCCACGGGAGCCTCCGTAGTTAGTGAGAGCAGCCGAACGCAGTGTTTCCATCTCCCTGCCTGCCAGACGCGGCTGCAGGGTTATCTGCTGCAGGACGCACCATCTGTCTACGGGAGCTAACCTGTGGCTTTATATTATGTGAGTGATTTGTTGACACACATCAATAAATGTATTGATTTGGTGCTTGTACCACTGCCTCACTCACCTTCTGTCGCCATACGTGGGGTTGATTGGGACGCCCTTGCCAAGCGGAGGATTTCCTCTGCCAGAACCCTATCTACGAGTGACTTCTATCCTGGTCGTTTTGGATTGATTGGAACGGGTGGGACTCCTACAGAAACCACTCTCAGTCCCCGTACTTACACTAGGCCGTGTAAGTATTGTGGACTCCATTTTTTTTAGATCTCCCCTCACGTCACTTTTGCCTTTTGGAAGCCCAATTCTTTTTAGATCTTGGGATTTGATTGTATTAACCACTTGTTCCCCCTGTTTCTTGTTTTTCTTTTTGTTACAAGGGTCTTGGATAGTCCCTCCTGGGGTTGCAGCAGAAGGGAGTACCTAAGGTCATCTCTAATTGACTAGAGACCCTTTTACCTCTTGTTGGTAACCCTGCACTCACTCATTTGTCTATTTAGAGGTTTGAGGTCAGCGCCTGGGTTTTCTGTTTTCACATATTACAGCTGGAGCAGTAATATATTACAGCTGGAGCAGTAATATATTGCAGCTTCCGCTGCACCCAGGGAATTCTGGGTAATGACATGCAAAGGAGCACTCCATCACAGATCCTCCTTCAAAACAATTGATACTCCTGTCTAAATCAAACTGACAATAGTTTATTTATGATATTATGGCATCCCTGCCCAAACTACATATTGGGTTTTAACACTTTCTATTCATTACATTTGTTGTGTTGATTCTTAAAGGAAATATTTTGAGGGTGAGTAGCTCACTGGTTATCTTCACCTGGTTTATAGCAAATGTAACATTGTTTTATAGCAAACTAGCTGAGAGACCCGGCGTTGCCCTGGATGTAAATGCGTAATAGGTAGTATTATTTATAAATGGTGGAACAATAGGTGAGTATTTGTTGTAAAGGTTGGATAATAATGTTGAAAAGAAAGATGGAATAAAATGTAATACGATGTTGTTTAAAAATGGTTTATTGTAAACACACACAGTACAATGTATATTTTGGTGACATAACAGATGTAAAAATGTGAGGCGTGTGTCCTGCTAGGGTGTGAGGCGGCAGGTGGCGCGTAGGTTGTGAGTGCTGTCTGAGTGGGGGTCCTGCTAGGGTGTGAGGCGGCAGGTGGCGCGTGGGTTGTGAGTGCTGTCTGTGAGTGGGGGTCCTGCTAGGGTGTGAGGCGGCGAGTGGCACATGGGTTGTGAGTGCTATCTGTGAGTGGGGTCCTGCTAGGGTGTGAGGCGGCAGGTGTCGCGTGGGTTGTGAGTGCTCTCTGTGAGTGGGGGTCCTGCTAGGGTGTGAGGCGGTGGGTCAGTGATGTCGGTGCGTAGGGGCGGGAGGCAGCAGGTGTGTGTGGCAGCAGGTATGTGTCGAGTGTGGCGGGAGTCTGTTGAGTGCATGCAGCGGCTGTGAGACGGTGGGTGAAAGGCAGAGGCGGGCAGAGTAAGGGTGGGTGAAAGGCAGAGGCGGGTGGGCGCGAAAGCAGAGGCGGGGAGGCGGGCAGGAAGGCGAAGATTGGTGGGAAGGGGTGGGAGAGGGGAAGGGGTGGGAGAGGGGAAGGGTGTGGGAGAGCGGGAAGGGGGAGGGGAGGAGGGGGGGGAGGGGAGGAGGGGGGGGAGGGGAGGAGGGGGGGGAAGGGAGAAGGGGGGAGGGGAAGGGAGAAGGGGGGAGGGGAGAAGGGGGGAGGGGGGAGAAAGGGGAGCGGGAAGGGGGGGGGGGAGAGGGGGGGGAGGAGAAGAGGGGGGAGGAGAAGAGGGGGGGGAGGGGGGGGAGAGAGGGGGGAGAAAGGGGGGAGAAAGGGGAGCGGGGGGGGGAGAAAGGGGAGCGGGGGGGGTGGGAGAAAGGGGAGCGGGGGGGTGGGAGAAAGGGGAGCGGGGGGGTGGGAGAAAGGGGAGCGGGGGGTGGGAGAAAGGGGAGCGGGGGGGTGGGAGAAAGGGGAGCGGGGGGGGGGGTGGGAGAAAGGGGAGGTGGGAGAAAGGGGAGCGGAGGGGGGAGAAAGGGGAGCGGAGGGGGGAGAAAGGGGAGCGGGGGGGGAGAGGCGGCATTGGCCGTGAGTTACATTTAGCGCTTGGAAAAGGGGGGGGAGAGGGGGGGAAAGGAGGGGAGGGGGACGGGGGAAAAGGAGGGGGGGACAGTGGACACGAGGGGGGGGACAGTGGACACGAGGGGGGGGACAGTGGGCGGGGGAGGGGGGGACAGTGGGCGGGTGGGGGGGGGACAGTGGGCGGGTGGGGGGGGACAGTGGGCGGGTGGGGGGGGACAGTGGACAGGAGGGGATGGGAGGGGGGGAGAGTGGACAGGAGGGGGGGGAGAGTGGACGGGGGGGGACAGGTGAAAGGACAGTGGACAGGAGGGGATGGGAGGGGGGAGAGTGGACAGGAGGGGGGGGTGGACAGGAGGGGGGGGAGAGTGGACAGGGGGGGGAGAGTGGACAGGAGGGGGGGGTGACAGTGGACAGGAGGGGGGGGGCAGTGGACAGGAGGGGGGGCAGTGGACAGATGGGGGGGGGGGGCAGTGGACAGGAGGGGGGTTGGTTTGCTTTAAATTGACGGGTCCCTCCTCTCCACTCCCCCTGTATCTTTCTCCGCTCCTGACCCCCCACCCCCCCCCCCCCCCCATGTGTAGCTCCGGTCCCCACTCTACAGTGTCTGAGACACAGTGTAACACACACGCACACAGACACACACACAGTGTCCCCCACACACACTGTCACGCTGTGACACACATACACACACACACACACACACACTCACCTCTCCTTCTGGCCGCCGCCATGTTAGTTAGTCCGCGAGGGAGGAAGGTTCCTTCCGTCCGCCGCCATCTTAGGTGCCGCGTGGCAGCGGTAGGCTGCCCTGGCCACTGCCTGTCCCCGTGCCAGGGAGGTGAACGGGAGGTGAGTGGAGGGAGCGGGAGGTGAGTGGAGGCAGCGGCAGGCTGCCCTGCCCACTGCCTGTCCCCGCGCCGGGGAGGTGAGTGGAGCGGGAGGTGAGTAGAGGGAGCGGGAGGTGAGTGGAGGCAGCGGCAGGCTGCCCTGCCCACTGCCTGTCCCCGCGCCAGGGAGGGAGTTGAGAGGGAGGTGAGTGGAGAGGGAGGTGAGTGGAGCGGGAGGTGGAGGGAGTTGAGCGGGAGGGAGGTGAGTGGGAGAGGGAGGTGAGTGGAGCGGGAGGTGGAGGGAGGTGAGTGGAGAGGGAGGTGAGTGTGATGGGGGGGGGGGAGAGGACAGAGAGAGAGGTGTGTGTGTGTGTGTGTGTGTCCCTGTGTGTCCTTTGGCCCGTCACTCCGCCTCAGGCCAATGAGAGGTGTGCGGGGGCGGGCGGGCCAAGGGACCAATGAGATTGCCGCTAGGGACGCAGACATACAGTGCTTTCAGAAATATATAGTAGATTTCATATACAAGATGTATTTACTTACCAGCAAAACACTACCATTTCTTATTTTTTCCCTCATTATGTTTCAATGTGTAACGCCAGTGGGAAAAGATGTGATGTACATACACACGCCATAGGGGTCTGGGTGCCCAGAGCTAGCAATGTTAGCAGTTCGTCCGCAGCCATGTTAGTGCCGTGCGACGGAGCAACGTGACGTCACGCACTGCTAAAGCAGGGGGGGGGGGGTGGCGTGTATCGGGAGTGAAGTCACACAGCTGGTTTGCCTTCATTGGGCGAACCGCTCACATGACCCGGCCGTCGCTCTGCAGAAACAAAATAATGTGTTTCTGCGCGCGGCTCTCCAGCCAATGCTCACGTACCTGCGCGCACTATGCGCGGACGCTTCTAGCATGGCTGCAGCCTTACAGTACATACCAGAAGCCGGATTATTATTTTTTTGTTTCACCGTAAACAGCTGTTGAAATTGAGCTGGATGCTTGTAGTTGCCTTACAAACTTAAAACATCTATTCCATATTCATGATTACCTAGCAAAATATTAAAAGGCACAATACATGCGTTTTTATTTTAACAGGTTTGAAGCAGGGGTCTGAACTCCACTTATTTCAGCTCCAGGGACCGAGATATAGACCTCCAAAGAGTTTAACACTCCCATGTCACGTGGGCCAATAGGAAACTAAACCTGATGATGTCACAGCCTCCTATTGGCCCGCAGGGCAAGGCGCTTTGAAATTCCGTCAGTACGTGAACGTAACGCCGCTGCGGAGACTCTGCTTCCATTCTAATGTGTTTTTTGACGCTAACGTGAATTGCCTCTTTAAAACTTTCTCATTTGTAGGTTCTGTCCCATAGTTTTGAAATGTATTATAACCTAAAGCAATGTTTAAACCTCGTGAATTCTGCGGTTGCACTCCAGAGGTGACAGTGGCTTATCCTCAAAAGCAGTTTAAAAAAATATATATATATTAAAAAAAAAAGTGTATAGATTTTAATCTCTCCCCCCCCCTCACATATTTTGCAATTGTCATCACAACCCAGCTTTGCCAATCAGTATATTTCTGCACCTTTATAACATAAAACTATGGGATCTAAAGAGCAGACAGCCTTTAAACAGCAATTCACACTTCCATTCCTAATTTTGTTTTCAGATTTATTTTTGACTAGCTGATATACCCGGCGTTGCCCAGGATTGCAAGGGCAGGGGGAGGGGGGGCAGGAGGGCAGGGGGAGGGGGGGGCGGGTGAAGGGCGGGGGGCAAAGAGCAAGGGGGTGAAGGGCAGGGGTGGGGGGGTGAAGGGCAGGGGTGGGGGGGTGAAGGGCAGGGGTAGGTAAAGGGCAGGGGTAAGGGGGGTGAAGGGCACAGGGTGGGGGGCAGGGGGTGAAGGGCAGGAGTATGGGGTGGGGGGTAGGGGGTGAAGGGCAGGAGTATGGGGTGGGGGGTGAAGGGCGGGGGCTGGGGGTGAAGGGCAGGAGTATGGGATGGGGCGAAGGGCAGGGGGTGAAGGGCAGGGTTAGGTGGTGGGGGGTGAAGGGTAGGGCGTGGGGGGTGAAGGGCAGGGGTATGGGGGTTAAAGGGCAGGGGTAGGGGGGGTGATGGGCAGGGGTAGGGGGGGTGAAGGGCAGGGGTAGGGGGGGTGAAGGACAGGTAGGGGGGGTGAAGGGCAGGAGTGGGGGGTGAAGGGCAGGGGGTGAAGGGCCGGGGGTGGAGGGGGTGAAGGGCAGGGGGGTGAAGGGCAGGGGTTGGGGGGTGAAGGGCAGGGGGTGAGGGGGGTGAAGGGCAGGGGGTGAGGGGGGTGAAGGGCAGGGGGTGAGGGGGGTGAAGGGCAGGGGGTGGGGGAAGTGAAGGGCAGGGGGTGGGGGAAGTGAAGGGCAGGGGGTGGGGGAAGTGAAGGGCAGGGGTGGGGGAAGTGAAGGGCAGGGGGTGGGGGAAGTGAAGGGCAGGGGGTGGGGAAGTGAAGGGCAGGGGGTGGGGGGGTGAAGGGCAGGGGGTGGGGGGGTGCAGGGCAGGGCAGGGGGTGGGGGGGTGCAGGGCAGGGGGTGGGGGGGGAGTGAAGGGCAGAGGGTGGGGGGGGAGTGAAGGGCAGAGGGTGGGGGGGGAGTGAAGGGCAGAGGGTGGGGGGGGAGTGAAGGGCAGAGGGTGGGGGGGGAGTGAAGGGCAGAGGGTGGGGGGGGAGTGAAGGGCAGAGGGTGGGGGGGGAGTGAAGGGCAGAGGGTGGGGGGGGAGTGAAGGGCAGAGGGTGGGGGGGGAGTGAAGGGCAGAGGGTGGGGGGGGAGTGAAGGGCAGAGGGTGGGGGGGGAGTGAAGGGCAGAGGGTGGGGGGGGAGTGAAGGGCAGAGGGTGGGGGGGGAGTGAAGGGCAGAGGGTGGGGGGGGAGTGAAGGGCAGAGGGTGGGGGGGGAGTGAAGGGCAGAGGGTGGGGGGGGAGTGAAGGGCAGAGGGTGGGGGGGGAGTGAAGGGCAGAGGGTGGGGGGGGAGTGAAGGGCAGAGGGTGGGGGGGGGGGGTGAAGGGCAGAGGGTGGGGGGGTGAAGGGCAGAGGGTGGGGGGGGGGTGAAGGGCCGGGGTAGGGTGAAGGGCAGGGGTAGGGTGAAAGTGAGGCACAAATTGTTGGCAGGAGTAAAATGTCCCTCTCCACACACACACACACAAACGGGAGTGAGAGGTGGTGGAGAGCGGGACTGGCGCAGATCCGAGGAGGCTGCTTGGCCCCCCAGCGGTAAGGGAGGTAAGTGAGCGTTGGCGGCTGGGTTAGGAGGACCGTGCCGCGCTTCCCCTCTGTCCGGGAGCCGGTTGAGAGCGAGGGGGGAGGAGCCTGAAGTTGGCGGCTGTGGCAGGAGGGCCGCGCAGCGCTTCCCCTCCGTCCGGGAGCCAGTGCAGGGCGGCGCACGTGATGGGGGGGGGGGGGAGGACAGAGTGTGTGTGTGTGTCCTTTGGCCCGTCACTCCGCCTCAGGCCAATGAGAGGTGTGTGGGGGCGGGGCGGGCAGGCCAAGGGAGCCATCTCATTGGCCTGAGGCGGAGTGACGGGCCAAAGGTCCAATGTGATTGCCCCTAGGGACAGGGAGACACAGGACAGACAGACAGGCATACAACGGTTTGAGAAATATATATATAGACTAGCTGAGAGACCCGGCGTTGCCCGGGATGTAAATGCGTAATAGGTATTATTTATAAATCGTGGAACAATAGGTGAGTATTTGTTGTAAAGGTTGGATAATAATGTTGAAAAGAAAGATGGAATAAAATGTAATACGATGTTGTTTAAAAATGGTTTATTGTAAACACACCACAGTACAATGTATATTTTGGTGACATAACAGATGTAAAAATGTGAGGCGTGTGTCCTGCTAGGGTGTGAGGCGGCAGGTGGCGCGTAGGTTGTGAGTGCTGTCTGAGTGGGGGTCCTGCTAGGGTGTGAGGCGGCAGGTGGCGCGTGGGTTGTGAGTGCTGTCTGTGAGTGGGGGTCCTGCTAGGGTGTGAGGCGGCGAGTGGCACATGGGTTGTGAGTGCTATCTGTGAGTGGGGTCCTGCTAGGGTGTGAGGCGGCAGGTGTCGCGTGGGTTGTGAGTGCTCTCTGTGAGTGGGGGTCCTGCTAGGGTGTGAGGCGGTGGGTCAGTGATGTCGGTGCGTAGGGGCGGGAGGCAGCAGGTGTGTGTGGCAGCAGGTATGTGTCGAGTGTGGCGGGAGTCTGTTGAGTGCATGCAGCGGCTGTGAGGCGGTGGGTGAAAGGCAGAGGCGGGCAGAGTAAGGGTGGGTGAAAGGCAGAGGCGGGTGGGCGCGAAAGCAGAGGCGGGGAGGCAGGAAGGCGGGCAGGAAGGCGAAGATTGGTGGGGAGGGGGGGGAAGGGGGTGGGAGAGGGGAAGGGTGTGGGAGAGCGGGAAGGGGAGGAGGGGGGGGGGGGGAGGAGGGGGGGGGGGGGAGGAGGGGGGGGGGGAGGGGAGGGGGGGGGGAGGAGGGGGGGGGGGAGGGGAGGGGGGGGGAGGAGGGAGGGGGGGAGGGGAGGGGGGGGGAGGAGGGAGAAGGGAGGGGGGGGGAGGAGGGGAGAAGGGAGGGGGGGGGAGAAGGGAGGAGGGGAGAAGGGAGGAGGAGGGGGGAGAAAGGGGAGGGGGAGAAAGGGGAGCGGGGAGGGGGAGAAAGGGGAGCGGGGGGGGGAGAAAGGGGAGCGGGGGGGAGAAAGGGGAGCGGGGGGGGGGAGAAAGGGGAGCGGGGGGGGGGGGGAGAAAGGGGAGCGGGGGGGGGGGAGAAAGGGGAGCGGGGGGGGGGGGAGAAAGGGGAGCGGGGGGGGAGAAAGGGGAGTGGGGGGGGAGAAAGGGGAGCGGGGAGGTGACAGTGGACAGGAGGGGGGAGAAAGCGGAGCGGGAGGGGGGGAGAAAGGGGAGCGGGAGGGGGGAGAAAGGGGAGCGGGAGGGGGGAGAAAGGGGAGCGGGAGGGGAGAAAGATGAGCGGGGGGGGAGAGCCGGCGTTGGCCGTGAGTTACATTTAGCGCTAGGAAAAGGGGGGGGGAAGGCGGGGGGGGAGAGGAGGGGGACGGGGGAAAAGGAGGGGAGGGGGACGGGGGAAAAGGAGGGGGGGACAGTGGACAGGAGGGGGGGACAGTGGACAGGAGGGGGGGGACAGTGGCCTGGGGGAGGGGGGGGACAGTGGAAAGGACAGTGGACAGGAGGGGATGGGAGGGGGGGGGGGAGAGTGGACAGGAGGGGGGGAGAGTGGACAGGGGGACGACGACAGGTGAAAGGACAGTGCACAGGAGGGGATGGGAGGGGGGGAGAGTGGACAGATGGGGGGGTGACAGTGGACAGGAGGGGGGGAGAGTGGACAGGAGGGGGGGTGACAGTGGACAGGAGGGGGGGGCAGTGGACAGGAGGGGGGTTGGTTTGCTTTAAATTCACGGGTCCCTCCTCTCCACTCCCCCTGTATCTTTCTCCGCTCCTGACCCCCCCCCCCCCCCATGTGTAGCTCCGGTCCCCACTCTACAGTGTCTGAGACACTGTGTAACACACACACGCACACAGACACACACAGTGTCCCACACACACACTGTCACGCTGTGACACACACACACACACACACACACACACACACACTCACACACACACACACCTCTCCTTCTGGCCGCCGCCATGTTAGTTCGCGAGGGAGGAAGGGGTCCTTCCGCCGCCATCTTAGGTGCCGCGTGGCAGCGGTAGGCTGCCCTGAACAATGCCTGTCCCCGCGCGCGGGAGGTGAGCGGGAGGTGAGTGGAGAGAGCGGGAGGTGGGTGGAGGCAGCGGCAGGCTGCCCTGCCCACTGCCTGTCCCCGCACCGGGGAGGTGAGTGGAGCGGGAGGTGAGTAGAGGGAGCGGGAGGTGAGTGGAGGCAGCGGCAGGCTGCCCTGCCCACTGCCTGTCCCCGCGCCGGGGAGGGAGTTGAGCGGGAGGGAGGTGAGTGGAGAGGGAGGTGAATGGAGCGGGAGGTGGAGGGAGGTGAGTGGAGAGGGAGGTGAGTGTGATGGGGGGGGGAGAGGAGAGAGGTGTGTGTGTGTGTGTGTCTCCCTGTGTGTCCTTTGGCCCGTCACTCCGCCTCAGGCCAATGAGAGGTGTGCGGGGGCGGGCGGGCCAAGGGACCAATGAGATTGCCGCTAGGGACGCAGACATACAGTGCTTTCAGAAATATATAGTAGATATAGATGCAACATTTTCTGAACAAGGAGTCATTGTGCTCGGACGGCCCAATCTTCCCTTCGGAAGCTTCCACCAAGTTCAGCTTTTTGCCCTAATTCCCATGGCATGACAAGGCACATAGCAAGAACATTTAGTAAGGTCCATGCTGGGGAGCCAATGAATACAAAGAAAGTGGCTATGCTGTGTAATAAAAGGGGTTCTCAACACCACCAACAGGTCAAGTTTTCAGGATATAGCAGCTTCAGCAAAGGTGGCTCAAAGACTGAGCCACCTGTGCTGATGCTGGTATTACCTGAAAACCCGACCGGGGGGGGGGGGGTTGGGGGGAGGGCGGAGAAAGGGGCTCATTGAGGACTGTGAAGTTGAGAACTGCTGGTGTAACACTCATTATTAATGGCCTTGGTTTGTAGCATCTTCCCAACTGCACTGAACCAACAGGCTCCATGCAGTTGAACCACTTGTGTAGCCTGTTTTTTTTTTGTAAGGGTGATGCTTTGGCCTCATTACTGACCACTCAAACTGTAAAGGGGTTAAAACACGGTGATGCCGGTGGAGTTGACTGATTACATTTTGAAGGGCTTTTGTAAATCACAGCTAAAAGTTTTATAAGACTATTGGCAGTCTAATTAGAACATTTAGAGAAGTGGCTGCTAAATTGTTCTGTCAGGGCTCTTCAGCTAGGCTTCCAAAGGGCAGGGTCGCCCCAAACAATGAGTGGTAGAACCACAAGAGTATTGTAATGTCATGTTGGATACATTTAAAGACCTAAAAATGATATGTCAACATTTTGCAAACATTTAAAAACACCTATACAGGCATACCCTGCATTAACATACGCAATGGGTCCAGAGCATGTAAGTAAAGCGAAAATTGACTTTAAGTAAAGCACTACCTTTTTGTCACTGATCGATGCTTCGGTACAGGTAGGGAGCCGGTATTGCTGTTCAGGACGTGCCAACAGGCGCATGCGCGAGCTGCCATTTGCCTATTGGGTGAGGGGAATCAGCGCAACACTACTACGGCGGTCTGTAGGGCAGAATAAGTATCCGTACTCGAAGCGAGCGTATGGACACGGGTATGGTGCTATTGAAAATATGTCCTTACTCGCGAGTGTACTTAAAGTTAGTGTCCTTAAACCGGGGTATGCCTGTACTACATATGACCTTACTACCCCCTACTACATTACCCTAGCTTACATGTGATTTTTAGTGTAAAATTCCTTGCAATTAGCATGAGCAGACTACCAACTACAATTAGATCCAGTACCATCCAGAGGCCTAGGATCCTTCTCCAAAGATGCATCACTGTAATACTATCTGCAGTGGATGCGTTTAATAAAGGATCGTTTTATATACTACCTGCCTGAGTGTGCAGTCTATTGCGCAGGGAGCTTGATCAGTGCCATTGCTGGGACAGTCTCCTGCTATGCCGGATCCTGCAGTGGCTGGAGGTGCTGTCACCCACAAGAGAAGGACCCTAAGACCACCAAAAGCCTGTCCTGTGACCCCCCACACCATTACAGACTTGGTTCTCCCGAACCCTCACAGGTATGCACGCACCATGTTACCTGGGAGGGGGGGGGGGGGGAGAGAAAGAAAAGCAGGGCTACACATGTATAAGCACATTCATGTCTCAGAGGCCTCATTGAATCATGTGCTAGGTACTCTCCTCCTCCACGTCAGACACCAAGGGTCATATTTACAAAGTGCTAATATATCAAAGCATCTTACAGCCAGTCCATGTGTATGTGCCCTAGCCACACTGAATAAATATAAGGCCTTCTGTCTTTACTCTAAGAGCACCAGAGCAGCAAGCTGTGGATCATCGGGGACATACGAATGCATCTCTCTCTTAAGGAGCAGAAATGCCTGTTTTAATGATTAGTTGTAGCTTTGTGGTTCAAATGCATTAACTGCTGCCTTAGATCTAAAATACAGACTCAGCAAATTGGTTGCTAAGATGTAATACCGGAGCAGAAACTCCAGGGCAGCTTGGACAAGAGATCAGAACAAAAATAAATAAATTAAGAGAGGGCTGAGAAAAAATTAATTCAAATGCTGAAATTTAGACAGCTTTGATAGCAGAAGGTGAATAAAAGTAGCATGGGATGTCAAATGCTTCTAGGAGAAATGAGTTGGGTCTATGCAATTTATTTTGGTATATAAATGCAATATCTAACATTAATATTTTGCACTTTACTGTGTACAGACAATAAAAATACCACTTGTGGTGCATTTGCATGTCAGACAGGTCTGCAACCCTGTCTTTCCCCATTATCACTTGGCAAACAGTGCTTCCTCTTCAGCCAGGGATTCTGGGTAATGACATGCAAATGAGCAATGCCCCACTTTACTGCTTATCCATTTAAACATGGACCCCTATAAGCTTATACCTGCTGGATTACACAGCTTTTCAGCACAGACTGGGTTAAAGTGCATAGCCAGTAAATCTACCCAGACTGCAGATGTTTAGAAGGTCCTTGCAATCACAAATTCTGCTTTAATGACAATTCATTTGAAGAAAAAAAAAAAAAAAAAAGCCTACTGGCTCTTTCCAGAGTTCACAAGTTTAAGACGGCTGCCAACCAGATGCAATAAAGTAATAATCTCTGGCGGACACGGCATTACCCAACTATTAATGTCTAGGGTGGAAGAGTTGACGGTCTGAGGCAACAATCTAGTACCAGGGTTTTACAATCCCCTTTATCACAGACCAGTTCATTGTTTTGAACTAGGAGATTTATATATATATATTTTTTTTTTTTTTAAAAGAGCTTAGTCTAATATGGTATGTACATATAATCAAAACAGCTTGGTCAGCAAAACCTTTGCAATGTTTTCCATTTCAACCTTGCTAAATAAAAGGTAAAATCATTACAGACCATTAGTGACACAAGGGTTTAAATATCCAGTCGCATCATATGACTGCCATTAGTCACTGGCAGTGGCCATTACATCCCCGAAATGCTGGGACAGTGTTGAAGATCTGAATCGGTGGGGTTCGAAGCTGGTCACACGCCAAGCATGCCAACATATTAAATTCATTTTATAATTCCGCTCTCCCCGCTGCTGCCCGCCATCTTGCTCTGCTGCCCAGTCTATGCATCCAAATGGGACAGTAACCATACATTTTATATCATGTCACCACTTCACGTAAAAGTAACTAATTGAACAGTGGGTGCTTCAAGTTAAATATATTTAGTCGTGAATGTGCCAAACTGCTCTGCCGAAGTGTTCCTGACAGCAATGTCTCTCCTATTGTTGCAAGTCTTCTATTCACTTGTGGCTGCAACACAAAAAAGGGGAGCTCCCACTGGGAGGAACAGAGCAGCACCGGCAAATTAAGAATGGCGGCTCACATACTAATCTAGAGCGTTGGTCCTTTCTAATAGAGGTACAGAAGTACATTCTGAGTGGATGTTCACACCACAGAGTATCAGGAGCGCTAGGCAACACTTCCAATACTTTCCCAGGTCAACCCCATGCACTTGTAGATAACATAACGCTACCATGAGTAAATACGTTTATTGATGCCCCTTGTTGTACATAATTCAGTGAAAGAAAATATAAATATAAAGGCATTTTATACTTTTTTTTTTGTTTTCTTTAACGATTGGCTTTCACTCTGGTCCATGTGAATATTCAAGCAAATCCCTAAATCGGCTGCAGAATGCACTTGAATAAAATCACACTTAAAGTACATAGAGCTTTTATATACAAACATTTTACAGTGGCACTTTAAGTATGCAAGTGGTCCAGTGGCTTCCAACAAGACAAGTGTTTGGGGATCTGAAAAGGCGCAGTAGTAGAATATATTCACGAGACAGCTGCACTGGCGCCAGAATAAAAAGTATGTGGAGGGGAAAAGGGCTCAAATAGATTGAATGAGGCAAGACCCAAAAAGGTTTAAAATATGTTCCACTTATAAATGGTATAGGGGAATGAAGTGTCAAAATGCTCACCCTAAACAATAAAAATATCCAATATGGAAAACTAGTGTTCCAGCTTTTGCTTTAATCTTTAAACTGTCTTCTATCACCACACCCCTTCACTGCCAAAAAGACCTGTAATGCATGACTAGCTCTTCTGGTTAGAAAAAAGTTGGGCACAAAACCCACAATTAGAACTGGACCGGTGCAACATTTAGGGTGTGCTTTTGTTGGGTATGTACGTTAAAAGGATTTCACTATTACAGACCAGTGCAGTTTCATAGCAGCTCAGAAATATATTTGTCGTCTTCTTTCCAGGGCTCTGTGTATGTTCTTTTGCATGAATTATCAGAGTTTGAAAACTAGCAGAGGACTCTCATAAATTGTAAGTCATTGGGAAAAATAAAAAAAAATAAAGAATGTTTGAGAAAATGTCATTTTGTTGACAGGGACCAAAATGGACTGATTTTAAAAGTACAGAAACACAAGCATTCATTCAACTCACACCTGTCACGGCACCATCTGCTTGCTTTTCATTTTATTTTCACACAGGTTCAAAGCACACCAAAACCACTGCACTTCTCAAATTTTTGGTCATTTGCCCAACAAAGCATTTGAACTTTAGTAACCAGCCACAGCCTGAACTTGTCTCTGTAGGAATATAGCGAAAAACGTATTCATTTATATCGTGTTGCTAGCTTTCATCTTAAATGGTCTTTGGGAAGTAAAAAAAAAGTCTTGCTTTTTCTTTTACAACTCCAATTTTTTTGTGTAAGTCTTCTAAAAGTACCTCTTACTGCAGGAATGTCTACTGACGTTAGAAGCACACCCAACTCCTCAACTCAGTCTTGTTCATAAGGTTCATTCCACTTTGTTAGTCAAACAAAAAACAGGGTAACCATTTCCTCCTGGAATGTTTCAGGTTTGAATGGAGTTGTAAACAGCAGACATCTTCCTCCCCCCCCCCCATAGGTAGGTTTTCCACGTCGATAAACAAGAACTTTTTAAATGGCGTAGGGTTAAACCGCAAGCAGAACTTGTCATCTTCAAGGACCATCCAAACTGCATGAAGTGGATTAGGAGATACAGTCCAGCACTTCACATACTTTGAGGCATTATTTTGGAGACCTATCGCAGAAGCACAGTTCCATTATTCCAAGCATCCAAGTGAAAACGGGTCATTCTTTACATAGGTTCTGCCTTACAGAAAAACATAGCATGTCTGATGACCTAAGGTTTGTCCGTCACCCGATACCAGACACTTTAGGTCATCTTCTAGTAGGTGTTGCACAGCAGGGTATGGAATCATAACAAGGTTCCTTCCATTTATAGCACCTTCATTACTGGCAATGGCCTTGTCTGAACTGAGACGTTTTACTCAGCGTCTCGCTGGCAGGGTCTCTGGTTTTGGGCTTCAGAAGGGTGGGGCACTGAGGTTACCTGCTAGACTGCGTTTGCAGGTGTACCGTTGTGAGTAACTGCGTTCAGGTTTGGGCTGCTCGCTTGGTGACTGAAGGTCCTGTGGAAAGTCACGCCCACTTCAAAAACTTCATGAATGGCTTTGCGGAAGCAGTGGAAATTGTAGTCTATTAAACCTGCAGAGAAGAATAAAAAAATGTTTGGTTTGAGCTATGTAATATGCTATGGCAGGGGTAGCTAACTTCAGTCCTCAAAGGACACCAACAGGTTAGGTTTTCAGGATATACCTGCTTTAGCACAGGTTGCTCAATCAGTGGCCAAGTCGAAGACTGCACCGCCTGTGCTGAATTAGGAATATCCTGAAAACCGGACCTGTTGGTGGCCCTTGAGGACTGAAGTTTGCCACCCTATACCCAGACCACACTAAAAAGACATTTACAACTATGGCTTTAATATAGACACATTGGGAGATACCTCCTTATAGTTATTTATTACAAAATCACAGTGTGTGCCAGACATGAAGGCAACAATGCTTAAGAGCAGGTGGCCCCTACAACAGGGAAACCCAGCCATTGATTTCCAACAAACAAAAAAATATAGCATCTTAATTAAAAAAAAAAAAATCACCCAAAGGGTTACAATAATATATTCATACATTTATTTCCTGTAAAAACTAATAGGACATGAAGCCTATTTCATGCCAACTTTGAAGCAAACAGAGAAAGTACTGCTCTAATAGACCAAATAATTTAGAAAAGGTAACTACAAAACTGGTGATATATACCAAAAATAAAGCAGTTCCCAGTGCTGCCAACAGGTGAATAGACTTAAAAGGCAAAAGAACAGTACCTGTTACAGGGACTGGAATTCTAACCTTATCTGCTACTTGCTCGTCTTCCCATGCATCGCTCGGTCTAATATTAGTAGCATAAATCAATCACACAGAGTGGATTAACATATCAGTATATACAAGCACAAGAGATTAGATATAATAATAATGTAAAAATAAAATAAAAACATTTGGTTACGATAGACAGTGAAAGTTCAAAAATAACAAATGCCTATCCCCACACCCAGAAGTGGTTTATATGGCCATGTTAAGGATAACCAAACCACACGTCTGCTTTACCCTTCCAGCACTGCAAGGGTTAACCTAAACACGAAACCATGCAAAAAGCGCAGCTTACACTCACCTTTCCGTTCAAAGCTTTCTTCCCTAAGAATACACACAAGCGCTAGGAATTTAGTCACTTCCTTTAAATAGAGAACTGTTGTGTTATTCAGCTTGATAATTGCCATGGATTCCTTGTCGTATGCACTCCCACTGCCGTCTTCTTGTAAACTGTGTAAACAGTAACGATTACATCAGTACGCAAGGGAATAGTGAGACTCACAGATTGCTACTCCATGGCTATATGTAAGGGGGCAGGGGGGAGGCGGGTAGAAAGATACCTGCAACCTTAAAATTGATAATGGAATTAAAAAAAAAAAGGGCAGTTTCCCCTTAAAAAGGTCCCCCCATTTAAATTAAAATATGCCGACATCCATAGTTTACTTTAGTCTTAGTCAGGACTGCCCATTTAAAGATGTTACAATACAGTATGGAGCCTGTGGATGAAGCGGTAAAGAAGACACCTTCCGACAACCGAAGACGACCTTCCTATTGACCTTTCAACTAAGTTGCCATCCGACGCTGCAAGTTGCCCCCATATAATCCAAATCAGTTTATGATAGAAAAAACTTTTCGGTGTGGCAAAGTGAGTAATCACCAACTCACCGCAGTGGTTTGTATTCAAACATACGTTTATATGCTTACCCATATATACATGAAACATCGATTACGACATCTATCATATCACAACACAGCTCATATGACTGCATGTCTACTGGAGAACTGTCCGTTGCAATGTAGATTTTACTGACGACATCAAATAAGAAAGCTTTCTCGATACCTGAATTCTGAGGGAACATAGTAAAGGAAATTAGGTGCCAACAGGTTTCAAAACAGGTTACCTGGTGTTTTAAAGGTACAGTGCTTCTAATGCCAACCACACTGCAAAACTAGCGCAAGTCTTTGGTGGTGTGTCAAGCAGTTCTCAAACCTCCCTTTGGGGACTGCTGGCCACACCAGGTTTTAGGAGTAACCAATGCATTTGCACACCGGTGCTTCATGAATGGGATCTTGCTTGGCTGCTTTACAAACATAGCCTGGGCAGAGACGTTTGAGAAGCACGCGGAGAGATCAACACATTTGATTCATTCACAAAAGTAAAACTTCTAAAGTCACAAAAGGGAATTATACACCACCTAATTTGAATGCAGTAATTAATAAAAAGTCAGGGCCAGGTGTATGTACCGCAATGTAAAAATGGTTGGAATCACAGTTTGGGGCATAATGTGAAGCTCTTCTTCAAAGGAAGTTTGAATCCATTGCAGTGTCTCACAAAACATCAAAAGTTGCAGTGATCTGACCCAATTTCTACAGCAGATAAAGTAATTTACATGTACGGACACACAAATCTTGAGAATGTTCATGAAGTATATGATTATGTAAAATGGAAAGTAAAAAAATAGCCGACCAAAAGTAATAATGGACCCAAGTAAGATGGCACTGCAGAGAGATAACTGATTGGATATCTACCAACTTAACAGTGAGCAATGTAGCCATGGGGACTACTGCGCAAGGCACTTAGCCAATCATATAACCCAAGTCTGCTGCATTAACTTGCAGGAACATTCGATAGGAATGCTCGCCCTACTTCCTGCCGCACCAATTCCCACTCCTCACGCCCTGTCACATGGCTGCGAAAGCAAATACACCGTTATAGTTATCAAATCATTTTGAATAGGGGTTAATAAAATTGTAGATCACTTGGTGCCAGATCAGAGAGGCGCTATGAAAACGTTACACATTTGCTGGAACAAAAAAAAACACATTTGTGTGTTGTATTCTGGTTATCGTACGGTCTACAAATACAATAAAACATATTCAGTCGCAGCACGAAAGTGAAATTGCTGATTTTGAACAGCTGGGTTTGTTTGGGTACTCAGGGGACAATGAAATCTCTTCCTACTACACAAAGGATCCAAAGACAGCGGGCGCACGCCACTCCTTTAAAAATAGTTGTTGGTGCTCTAGCAGGAAAGAATCCCAGCAGAAATCAGTCAATGGACTTCGATAGAGAACAGTCTCCTGTGCCACTCAACTGACAAAAGTCAAATAGACATTTCAAGTATTTTTTAATGATGCAGACAGACAATGTTTCGGGGAAATCCCTTCAGTTAACCGCAAGTCTATTCGACTTGACAGAGTTTTGAGTGCCACAGAATACGGTTCTCTCTTAATATCTTCTTACTGTTCACGGAATGCAACTCACCTTTCCAGGCCACGAAAAACGTTACTATGGCAAACAGTGCTTTAGTAATCACAGCATGCGTAAAACAGAAGTATACTTACCGATATGAAAATATTTAGCAGGTTTTCCAAGGTTGGCAACTGCGGAATAAGCTTCTGCACAACTTTACTGAAGGCTTCAAATATAGAGTGGTCATATATACTAGTCAAATAAAAGCTGAGAGAGAGAAAAGCCGCATGATTAGAGTAGTGGAAAACGTGAAACAATATAAATGATCTTCCCTACATGGAGGATGAGATATGGTTTGTCACTTAAAGTGATTACCTTCGGAAAGTTATAAAATGTAGTTTGTTTTTCTGCCTAATTTCAGACGCCTCAAAAGCTGCTGTTGATGCATCTTACATTACACACCTAGATTTTTTTTCTAACAAAACGAACAGGTAATTTCACTAGATTGCAGTAGAAGAATTGGTCCCTGTACCCACTCCTCGTTTAGAATAAGTGATTTCACAAGTCCACAGTATTTGTGGAAAGCTACATGTAGACAATAGGCCGCCTCACAAGCAGCAGCCCTATGCTTAAACAAGGCTAATTCCTAGTAAACCAGCAGGTGATTAGAGGGCCGTATGCAAAGGTCACATAATGCCCGGCGGCCATTGTAGAGATCCAGGTGCACCAGTTACTGTGTGTAAAGCAAACATATTTATTGTGAGAAACTAAAACCAAATACAATGCCTTTTTTTAAATCAGAGTTTTGAAGCCCCAACTTCCATTTTCAAACGTGAGCTGAGCCCTACATACAATATCAAGTGTGCCTTGTCTTCTGCACACGCCACTATGGTGCTCTAAAGGTCCGCACAATTAGCACCCATGTGGGGTCCTTATTGATCTATTCTTGAAGTGTTACACACAGAACAATTTCCCAGCTGCCCTGGACCAACCGGTAAAACACTTCCAGAGTGTCGTTTTGTAAGGAAAAAAATGAAATGTTCAAAAAGTGCTCCTTGTGGCATCTCATCTCAATGCGCTTTTGCCTAACCCTTGGTGAACAACCAGGTTTACACAAGAGTCAAAACGTTACACACCAGCCCCAGGAGTGAGCGAGGGCTGGAATTGGCCACTCTGGCTCTTGAGAGACAACAGTTGCCCTCACCTGAGATGAAGTTTTTCAAGCCCGGCATCTGCAAGGTCATCATTGGCTCTCTGGTGAATGTCCCGCTGCGTTTCTATTTTGTGGTCGTCGGATAAGCCATCCACTTTGTGGATGAAAACCTCGAAGTTCATGTCGGGATTCACTTTGTAGGCTTTGGAAACCGTAATGTGAAGTCTCGTCAACGCTTCCATGTAATCATCCTGAGAAGGTATCAGCGTGAATCTCACATTAAAACGTATTCAGAGTGGGGACGGTTATCTATTTTTACATATAACTGTAGCCATGTGCCTAGGAATAATTCAGCCACCCTTAACCCTCTCACTACCAGAGGGACCAGGCCCCTCAGGTAGTAAACTAGAAAGAAAAATTGACATGTTTGTTTCCTTTGTAAACATGGATATATTTCTATTTCTTTATGTCCGTCTACATCTAACCTTGTCATTATAGTTGCTTCCCTTTCTCACGTTGCCGAATGATTGCACCCTTATGAAATAATATTTTTCTAATATGGCACCGACAGTGTATGCAGTGCTGTATATGGAATTCTGCAGGCACGAGTCCCTGCCCTGTACAACTTACAATCTAATGTTGATGCCTGAGGCATAGAGAGAAGTGACTTGCCCTAGGTCACTGGGATTTGAACTGTGTTGACATGCCGCTAAAGAAGGGATGTTATTAGCTACTGCAGCCGCAAATTAGTTAATTATTTTAAACAGTATCAGTCATCTACCTTTCGCTCATTAAGCGGCCATTGGTCCATTCTGATCCTGTTGAAGAACTGCCCCTTTAAGCACACCCAGGAAATGAATTTTCCGACTATTACATGAAAGTTATAGCAGTTACCTGTGCATCAATCACATATATTAATGCTCCGGTCCCCCTGAAGATCATTTCATAATCAAAAGTGGGGTCGAAAAAGTCCATCTGCCCAGGGAAGTCCCATATCTGGAAATTCACAAAGGAACTGTTGGAAATGTCGTCCTTGTAGATCTTGTTGGTGCTCTCCAAGAAGAGGGTCTCGTTGGGGGACATCTTATGAAACACCACCTGTGAAATAAAAACAAACAAAAAAATTGTTCCTTATGGTGCCTTTTTAAAAAAGGGGCCAGTCTTTCCAAGTGGAAAAGTGAACCAGGGACAGTGGCATGTTTTAAAATAAAAAAAAAACATTTATTTTAATTATCCAATAAAATAACCTAGTGACAAAAAGTTGGGAGCCAACTTTTTTCCTCCAACATTTAGTCAGCGATTCTCATGTTAACAATTATGTTTGATGTATTCCGTTATCTATTGTTCACTTGGAATAGGACGTCACAGTATGACAGTTAAATACACTGCAAAGCAACTTTCCGCCCGTAAATGGTTTCAGATCAAAAGTAACCAATACAGAGAGAAGTTGAAATGAAAAAGGTAAATATCTACACTTTTTAAACTTGAAAGTAAATTTTGGACACATTGAGAAGGCAAGGACACTACGCTGCCCGTTTAACACTAACCTACTCCCCACGTAGCACGGCTACTGCTGAAAACAAGCACGCCCATATAAAGGAGAAAAACAAATGGTTGACTGAAAGGTGCAAGACTCGGGTCTATGAACTAATCCTCTCTATTCAACGTGCTGTGACAGCGTCATTCCTGTGCTGGGGCAGAACTCCCTTTCCATTCAAATGCATGGGACTAAAATGGTCTCCTGCACAGGATGGGGGGAGGGGGGGGGGAGGAAAGAACTACTGCATTACGACCTACAACGTTTCATTCATAAAAAGTATTAAAAAGCAGACCAAGTTTATATCTGCTTAATGACACAGGATTACAATATTTTAGAAACAGGCACCAGTCCCACCCATAGAGGATTGGATAACGAGCGTGTGGGAGGTGTTTTCAATCTAATAAATTATAGGAGTCATCCCATACATTTGAGGAGATATGAAACCTTTGGTTGAGTTAGAGTAAAAACTTTGGCAAGTAAGAAAACTATTACGAGCTGCTGTTTGGAGGGGGAAATCTTTAGCAATGATAAATGTTATGAAACTATATATATATCTCCAGGTGAAAGGATACTAAGGGTGATTACACCAGAACAGCTGAGAGTAAATTATATATGTGGGGATACTACTCCAGCTTGGTAGGAGATAACCCCCTTCTGTCCAGTCTCAGGCCAGGTCCCCGCTGGCTACTGCAACACCCGCTGTAGCAGAGGCTGCAGGGACAAGATCCGCCCCACAATGGGGCCGGACCTGCTGCGCCGACAAACTCCTGCTCAAGAAAATTGAGAGCAGGAGTCGCGACGGAGCGCTAGGCCACGCTCCCTGTGGTTCAGCCAATGAGGGCGAACTTGCCTGGTGACGTCACAGCCGCGCCCCTGTCATTCCCCCCTCCTGTCTTTTCCCCTGCAGCTCTCTGCAGACCGGGGGACTCTGCTGCAGGCGTGCGTGCAGCGAGGACGTAGCCTTAGGCTGAGTTTATAGTGGCGTAGTGCGTGCTGATGCACGCTGAGCTAATATTCAGAGACCCATTATATGTTATGGTGCCATTCTGAGTGAAAGCTTCCGCTTGCTTGCTCACACTTACTGAACCTCGCTCAGCTTCCAGCTACAGGCAAATCTGTGTTTCTGTTCTTGCTGGAGAGGAGCTTAGACCCGAGAGCGGCCATTGTTCCCTGATCTGACTGATCCGTACCCAATAAATACATTCAAAAACCAGCACAGTTTTTGCCCTGCCCCCCCCAACACACACACACAGTGACAGAGACAGACAGACACAGTGACAGAGACAGACAGACACAGTGACAGAGACAGACAGACACAGTGACAGAGACAGACAGACAGACAGACAGACAGACACAGTGACAGAGACAGACAGACACACAGTGACAGAGAGACAGACAGACACAGTGACAGAGACAGACAGACAGACACAGTGACAGAGAGACAGAGAGACAGACAGACAGACAGTGACAGAGACAGACAGACACAGTGACAGACAGACACAGTGACAGAGACAGACAGACAGACAGACACAGTGACAGAGACAGACAGACAGACACAGTGACAGAGACAGACACAGTGACAGAGACAGACAGACAGACACAGTGACAGAGACAGACAGACAGACACAGTGACAGAGAGACAGAGAGACAGACACAGTGACAGAGAGACAGAGAGACAGACACAGTGACAGAGAGACAGAGAGACAGACACAGTGACAGAGAGACAGAGAGACAGACACACAGAGAGACAGAGAGACAGAGAGACAGAGAGACAGAGAGACAGAGAGACAGAGAGACAGACACAGTGACAGAGAGACAGAGAGACAGACACAGTGACAGAGAGACAGAGAGACAGACACAGTGACAGAGAGACAGACACAGTGACACAGTGACAGAGAGACAGACACAGTGACACAGTGACAGACAGACAGACACAGTGACACAGTGACAGACAGACAGACACAGTGACACAGTGACAGACAGACAGACACAGTGACACAGTGACAGACAGACAGACACAGTGACAGACAGACAGACACAGTGACAGACAGACAGACACAGTGACAGACAGACAGACACAGTGACAGACAGACACAGTGACAGACAGACAGACACAGTGACAGACAGACAGACACAGTGACAGACAGACAGACACAGTGACAGACAGACACAGTGACAGACAGACACAGTGACAGACAGACAGACAGTGACAGACAGACAGTGACAGACAGACAGACAGTGACAGACAGACAGACACAGTGACAGACAGACAGACACAGTGACAGACAGACAGACAGTGACAGACAGACAGTGACAGACAGACACAGTGACAGACAGACACAGTGACAGACAGACACAGTGACAGACACCCCCCTTCCCCCCCTGCCTGCCTTCCCCCCACGCCACCTCCCGCCTCTGCCTTTCACCCACCCGCCGCCTCAAACCCCTGCGCCCCACAACCGCCGCCCGCACTCAGACACCTGCCGCCTCTCACCCACTCGACACACACCCGCCGCCTCTCACCCACTCGACACACACCCGCCGCCTCTCACCCACTCGACACATGCCTGCCGCCTCCCGACCCTACGCACCGACATCACTGATCAGCCACCGCCCGCACTCACCAGACACCTGCCGCCTCACACCCTAGCGGGACCCCCACCCACAGCCAGCACTCACTACCCACCCGCCACCCGTACTGAACATCCACACGCCGCCTCACATTTTACATCATTTATGTGACCAAAATATACATTGTACTGTGGTGTGTTTACAATAAACCATTTTTAAACAACAACATCGTATTACATTTTCTTCCATGTTTCTTTTCAACAGTATTATACAACCTTTCCACCAAATAGTCATCCTATTGTTCCCCTATCTATACATAATACTACCTATTACGCACTTACATCCCGGGCAACGCTGTGTATATCAGCTAGTGATTCACACACACACACACACACACACACACACGAGAGATCCCTGTCCCGCCTCTGGAGCACACGCTCTGATGGGCAATAACATGAAAAGCAGCCGCTTGGTAAAGCGAGAGGTGAGCATCAGCGCTGGAGAGCACAGCCACTCTCCACTATAAACTCAGCCTTAGGCCTCGTTCAGAGTGCAGGCTTCGGAGGGAGGGCGTGCTGACGTGCGTGCGGCCGTGGGATACAATGTATTTAAAGTGGACTGTGGTTGTCAGGGTAGCAGCTGCCCTGTCTCCGAAGTACGGAGTTGACGCTGGCTACAGTTTCAATAAACAAGCCAGGTTGTTTTTTGGAGCTGCAGCAGCGTCACTGGGACCTCGGCAGCCAATGAAATCATTCTTGATGTAAGTTACACTTGATACCGTAACTGATGAAATCACTGAATATTCACGGTTACAAGTACACGCATTGCACTGTAATCAAGTATAACAGTGTGGTTATGGGTATTTCGCTGTTTAGCAGTAGTGTGTGAAAGCTCCCTGCTCAAGTTTATTCTAGCATGTACCAGGCAGTGGTAGGCCAAGGGAGAAAGGTAGCTGAATCTAAGCAACCATGGACAGCTCCTTATGCAGCAGTAAGTTCGTAAATCAAATTGTTTCAAGATACTGTACAGCATAAAAATATTGACCTACAAAAAACTGAAATGCTGCACAGTAAGGGGGGTGTATGATCATGGCTTCAAAAATCCCTCTTGTCCTCCGGGACAAGTGGAAAATGAAGCTGAAAAATGGAGGCAGCCGTTTCCCAAAGAAGCGCCCAATAAAGCCTTGCATAACGCGATGTAATTAGGCATTGTGGGCCTCGCCTTCCGGAAACAAAGCGCTGATTGACAGTTCTGCAGCAGCCGTGTTTCCTAATTGGACAAGTGTTTGGTATTTTAAATGCATGTTCATTGCATTGGTTCCAAAGAGATAACTAATGATTTTATCAACATGGTCATTTTAACCCCTTCACAAACAGTGGGGACCGTAATTAATCAAATGTACTAGATAAAAACCACAATGTGAACAGCATGGGTGTTAACACATGAATAGTGATAATAGGTCAGTTATTTGTGGAAAATTCATGGAAGCTTATACAACGGACCAAGAAAACCTGCTGCTCATCGCAAGAACATTTTACCAGCTTTTTAGCAAATTCAGTTACGCAAGAAAGGTTACTGTAAATACGCAAAATTATCCATATGTAAGGGTACGTTTATTTATATAAAAACAATCTTGGCTGCAGGAAAGTGCAAACTCAGGTGTGTTAACAGAAGATAACCCGGTGTGTTTTTCTTTTGCCGATAGTACTCTTTCCCCTGGTTAAAGATTGTTTGAGTAAATAACCAGTAATCTTATCTGGCTAAGAAAGGACAACATTTCAGGAGTCTGATTTTAAGGTCAGCCCTCATTGTAAATAACATGTCTGATTTCACAAGTCACAATGCACAGGGTAACAAAAACCTGCTTTGTAATGAAAGAAAAGACCTCCCATTGCTGACCTGACAATGTATTGTTCTAATAAAGCAGCAACACCTACAGTATACCACCCAAAAAGCAGTTTTTCATCTAAAAGCAGCACTGCATTCAAAATCCTATATGATTTTTTAATTTATTTTTTTAAATATCAGTTGTGTAGTATTTGAGAACACGTAGATCTCCAACTAGTCTCTTAAAAAAAATCAACAACCACCAACACCTAGTTAAACTAAAGTGTACTTGATATACGCACCTCCCTGACAGGGTAGCCTGCCTGCTACAAACTGCATAGGGGTATGTCCAGTGAGCTGTTGACCCTTGGGAACTAAGAATTCTGCGGCCTGTAAACAGAGCCGGAGGCAAAGTCAAGCAGGTGGTAGATGCACTTGCTCGTCCTTCGTATCATGGCGGTCTGGTGGTTGGAGTGCAGATACTTGGTGCGTGTAACCAACGAGCGACAGACGCACAACTCATCCCGCCGCCGGTGCTGGACTCTAGACGCCTTCACAGACTGGGAGCATTTCAGTGTTCACTCTAATGCCCATTTTTGATGTTTGTTTGGCAGATGCTATAGGTTTTAGGAATAATTTTTATTGTGCATATTAAATACTACACTAGGGTGGTTGCTCCCTTTCTGGTTATTTTGTAGATCGTAAGCCGCCACGAGCAGGGCCTTCATTCTATGTTTGCGGGTGTTTGGCATATCATTCTGTAATATACATAACTGTGTAACCTCATCATACTACGCGGCGGAATATGTTGGAGCTTTACAAAAAGATAATCAGGAGTGTTCATTGCATTTTGCTCCCCCCACCCCCGTTTAAATTATTCCGGTATTAAGCTTCCTTGGGGTGATTTTCCCATTTAGGAAGAAGCATAACGTCCCCCTATATTGAATGCTCTAGGATGCAGGATATTCATCAACACAGAACGGATCGACCGGCAGCGTAGATAATTGCATTGCCATAAAATGTAAAGAACTGTTGCATTTACTTATTTATTTTAAACTGGAAAGAGAAAATGCTGCTTCAACTGATTATTTACCTTACCGGAGACATGCAGATCAACTGCAATCTGTCCCAGAGGTCCCCAGCATAATCAGAAATCTAAACACGGCTGATGGCCCATTTTATGCTCCCACTGGAGCCTGGTGAACAAGCGGCAAATAGTGGAACAAAAACTAGCAGCTTGGGAGGAGGGAGGGGAAATGACATGATAGCTGTTTAAAACCGAAGCTCCATGAAGCTTAACCGACCCAAGCAAGCACACTCTCCTGACCCAAATAGGCTTAAAAAACAAGCGCTGAACAGAGGCATTTCCAAGAAGGGGTGGGGGGGGGGGGGATGAGAGAAAGAGAAGAAAAGCTTGGAGGAACCTTTAATTCACTTTGTTAAATCTGCTTTGGAAACTAAAATGGATCGCAACTTCGTATCCCTTCCATTACTGATCGGGTTTCTGTTGCTATACAAGATTATTTTGATATGAATTGTTCTCCAGGGGCTAGGAGATGGTAAAGCTCCTGACCGATTAAGCATACAAGGCAGTTTTACGAGGTTGATTAGTGTTGCCTAATTTTCATAAGTGCCAGAGGTTAGTCGAGATTGATAAACGCCACATAAAATGATGCTCACCGACAGTTTGAAAAAGTAGTTCATTGATACGAAAGGGAAACCAAGATGTTCTTCTGTCCCATATGGCTGAAGAAACGGCAACAGTTTGAACAAGGCAATCAAGCAGATTAAATCTTGGCCACTAAATTGTGTACATGTTCAAAGACAGAATACGGTTCAGCAACAGGCTTTCAGATGGTAGATTGGTATCCGACACTTGTGAGACCAGAAGAATGTAAGACATGTTATACGCCCTGAAATATAGACGCTACTGATTATTAGGACGCTTGTGATCTGCCCAGAATAAATCAGGAGGCTCCCGAGTCCTAAGAAACCTCTTTTACTTTGGAAGAGCCTCTTTTACTTTGGAAGAGGTTCGTCACACAATAAAGGAGCTGAAGTCTGGTAAAGCTCTGGGACCTGATCAGTTTCCCTATATGTAATACAAGAAATATATATTCACATGTACCGGCTTCTTCATATGACCTTAATTTTTAGGGGGGATTCTAAAGGGTTAAAACCGTTCCCTGAACTGGTGCTGAAAGAAAAAGTCTGTGGTGGAAGAGGGAACAAACTGTCCCAGCTATAGAGCCATTTAAAATTTTAATAGACAACCTATTGGCGAAACGTTTTGCCAATTGTACATCTGTCTTACTTATATCCAACTACACAAGACAGAGTTTGAGGGGTTAAAGAAATGTAGATTTGCTAAATGTTTTAACTTAAAAACAAATGCCAAAAAAAACATTTCTAGCCCCCAATGGTGGAAGCCCTTCCCTTTAAATTGGCTAAAATTAGGATATACTGCTAATAACCTTGCAATATATAAAAGCACGCTCACCCCCCCCCCCTCCCTTTTCCTCTTACATTACCTAAACCTCTACCCTCAATTGTTCCTAAAGGAGTTTCAAAGACTAAAACGTGTCTGGGAGGGTAACATTTCTAGGGCATCCTTTACACCTTAAAGTTGCATAAAAGAAATGGTGGTTTAGGTCTCCCCCATCGTACATTATTTGCCTTGCAAACCAAGTTCCATGGCGGAATTGCTACCAAATTGGCGATTCCTACATATTGATGGTCTCGTCCCAAGATGCAAGTGTTTTGGAACAAGGTTCAATGGCATTTGGGCATAACTAAATTGTGGGTACAGATTGGTAATCCCGCTGATTTAGAACTAGTGGTATGGTCTCCTGATGTTCAGTCTGAAACCTCGACAACTCTACAACCACTCGTTGATTTGCCACACTCTTAAAAATCTGGGATTCGTCAGCATGAAATTATAAAGCAGACTTTCCTTTCCCCTAACCTCTTATTCCACTTTTTGTTAACCCTGCTTTTGAGTCAGGGAAGAACCTAGCGTTATTCTCTGCACAGAGGAAGTCTGGGGTAACTGGTTTTAAACATGTACATTCATTACTGGGTTTCCATACTTGTGCTACAGTGCTGGAGAAATTTGCTCTGCCCAATAACAAAGTTTCTTGTACAATTTAAAATGTTAGGGAAGACACTGTTTTGAATTTGCTAGTCAAATATTTAGCAACTCTAAGGGACTGGTGTCGCTTTGTATTTAAATGCTGATTGATGCCCCAAGTCAAAAAAAACCCTTCTATACACAAATAACATGGTAAATGTTAATCCTTTGACAAGTTTGCCAAATAATAGTCAACATGTACTATACATCCTCCATTGGCATTATAGAAAATACTAGACTTTTTAGGCGGTATTTTACCCTGGCAAGATTCCATGATTCCAACAGTCCAAGTAGTAAAGACGGAGGAAGTAGGTGATAACTTTTATAGGACCAGCAACTAATGGATACGTTACAAGCTTTCAAACCTCTCTCGGGGTGTCTCTGTGTCCTTCAACGGGGTAACCCAATGAAGGACCACGACAGGTTTGAAAGCTTGTAACATCAACTACTTGTTGGTCCAATAAAAGGTATCATACCCCCTCCTCCCGCTCCCTCCTTTGTTACTACATGGAAGAAAGGACCAAAACAGCCACCCCACCCTTCTTTGACCAGTCTCTAATCAATGCTGGTGGAATTGTTACCAAATTGGTGATTCCCTACATAGTAATGGCTGCGTCCCAAGATGTAGGCGTTTTGGAACAAGCGGATTATAGATGCAACAGTTAATTTCCACGTGACCCTTGGTATGTCCATTTGCATAAACAAGTAGACCAGTCGCATCTTCCGTCTGTTTTAGGAGGTCTGGCAATGGTTTAATTCTGGAGAGTTCAAAAACAGGAGAGTAGCGGCTCCAGGGATTTTGCAACACACAAAATGTATTTGGCATGTTATACGTTTTGGCCGACTAGGCAGCCTTCATCAAGGAATTCCTTTTGAACACAGCGAGTCTTCCCCTTTGAGATAAGCGCACGCATATAAGAATTGGCTTTTTTTTTTTTTTAATTTAAAAAAAAATTTGATGTGCAGCATTTATCCTTGTTCTACTTCATTCTGGAGAGGGCATGTTCCATTCAGATACATTAGAATAAAACCATTCCCTTTGGCTCCCCTTTCAGGGTTCAGAAATCTTTAAGGATATTTAGTTATACGTTCATCTTTTATGTCTGACTGCTTGACGGCACAGTGCAGCATGATCACATCTCGTCTTTTCTTTCCATAGCGACCATTGGCTTAACCCTGGGTGGGACCTTTATGGGGCTGCTTCTTGACGATTATACAATTACAATCCACCAATTGCTCACGTATTACATGTTTTAATTATGATTTCTACCAAATTTGTATTCCTTCTTCCTACTCTCAGTGCCTGCAGAACTGCTATGCACAGCGCTGTGTAGGTTGTCAGCTCTATGTAAACGAGGAATGTATGCTGCAATAACGTCAAGAGAGTAATACGGAGTACATTTGTTTTTCCATAATTCGTAATGCAGTAGTGGTGGTAAAATTAACCATCAAACTTGTTATCAGGATATTAAAAAAAAACAAAAAAAAACACGAGTGATCTGCAAGAAAGATGTGCGCGCGTTTGTTTTAGAACGGAAAGTGACATTGTCAAAGTGATTTTTGTTTTGGAAAGGGTAATGGAAGGTGAAGCCTACTGAAAACCAAGGCAACGCAAAAAGGACATGTAATTGCTGAACTCCTTTAAAATGACAAAAATAAAAAGCTAGGTCTGCTAAACTTGTGCTTTTAGCTTGGATAAACTTCCAGAGTGAAATAACCCCACTGCATGCATCAAGATGTGATGGCAATGTATCAACTTTTTGTCTTGTACGATAACCTTAAGTTACCCATAAACTCCAAAATTGAGTGCTAAAGTGTTACATAAAAAGTACCAATACCTCAGTTTGTGACTAGGCAGTGTTCACATATTTGCATTGTGAATTTTTCATGTAACTACAATGCTTGCATACTACATTTTCATTTCCTTAACTCCTCAGCTGCCAGAACATTGCACCCCCCACCAGCACAGGGTTAAAAGCATTGAAGTCAATTTTACATACACAAAATAAAATGTATTGAATAAAAATAATAATAAAAAAACCAAAAAAAAACCCATTAGCAACATGCTATAATGCAGACGTTAGTACATAGCGGGGGGGGGGGGGGGGGGAGAATGAACTCAATGAAATATAGGCATTGTTACAGTGTTAGCACACCATAAATAGGCAAGCACATTTATACATGTTATCCACAATCCCTTTCTGCATAGAATCCTTTTCATGAGCATGAGGAAAACTTTGGCAAAAAACACAATGTATTTTCCATAACCAGCTATTTACACCATTTAGAGACACAGGTTCAAGAATATCTACGTCAGAGCAACTGCCAATTCATATGATATACATTGAATCAAAATGGGATACATCAACAGATGAGTCATTACACAACTTGAATAACTGCTGGGCAGTGACGTGTCTCACTCACAATTCACTTAATGAAATTACACAAAAAGCACACATCTATTGCTACGAACGCATTTACAAGGATAAATAGCATCCGGTGACAAATCACCTAGCCTGAAACGGAGACATAGGCCCATATTGTAGTTGCTGGAAAACCCAAAGTCCTGTTCATTTCAATGGGCCACAGAAAATCCAACTTCACGGCATATTAAATAGTAACCACAAGGGTAGGTCAGTTGAGAGATCTACTGAATAATAATAAAAAAAAGTAGAGCATAAATGTTGTACATGTTCCTTTATGTATAATTAGGATTTTGTGTAGCCTGTGATCGCTTTCATTGGAAGAACAGGAAAGGTGAACTTTGTGCCTAGACACTAGTGTTGACCAATCTAGTTCTTTGAGCATTTCGCAGTGATGTGTGTTGTAGTTGCATTGGAGAACAAAACGACAAATTGAATTGTAGAGGGTGTCAAGTTTGCTAAGGTGGGTTTGAGGTGCCGAGCCATATACTATGTCTCCATAGTCAATAATTGGCATTAGCATCTGCTGTGTGATACGCTTTCGGACCATGAGACTTAGGGAGGATTTGTTCCTGTAAAGTACACCTAGTTTGGCATAGGTCTTGGTTGTCAGGGTATCAATGTGCATCCCGAATGTTAAGTGGGAGTCAAACCATATGCCCAGGTATTTAAAACTAGTGACAGGTGTTAGGGTGGTGTTAGCGTTGGTTCTAATCAGGAGCTCAGTCGCTGGCAGCTTTACAAATGTAGTCTTGGTCCCAAATACCATTGTTACAGTCTTGTCTGTTTAAAAACAATTTGTTTTGGGAAATCCAGTTTTCGAGTCTCAAAAAGTCAGACTGAAGTATGTGTTGAAGGTCAGAGAGGCTATAGCTGTGTGCATATAGGATTGTGTCGTCTGCATACATGTGTATTGAGGCTTCCTTACAAGGTGTAGGAAGATCATTAATGAACACTGAAGAGTAGGGGCCCCAGAACAGAGCCTTGCGGGACACCACAGGTGATATCCAGTCTTTACAGTGTTTTAATGAAGGTGGCCAAAACAAACAAGATACGGTTGACTACTGCTGTGTTAAAACAAAGCATGTAGAAACAAGTTGAGATTAGTTGAATGTCTTGATGGTGGGAATTTCAAAAATAAATAAAAATCTAAATCCCCATTCAGGATGTGTGGATTTTAAAGAACCAGGAGGCTTGCTTCCATTAACATATGAGCTGGTGTGCTGTATCCATGGACTTTGATAGAGCATAGTATCCTGTGGACACAGGACATCAAAAGTCTATGGAGTGATTTCTGCTGGGATTCTCGCTTTCCTGCTAGAGCACCAACCACCATTTTGAAAGGAGTGGAGTGTGTCGCCATCTTTGGATCTTGGCTGTGTCCCTGTTCATCAATCTGAGGATACATCCCAATAGACATCCGACTGCTTAATATCAGCTTCCCGTCCCGTTACATGGATATTTTTACATATCCCATTTCTGCTTTTTCATCCGTCCTCTGCTTTTAATAGTCCCCATTATATGATGGGTAGGAATGCTAGTTTTGCAGTTCCTGGTTGTCTTGTCTATATGAATCAGCCAAGCCCTTCAAGACTGAAGAAAGAACAGCCTTAGAGAACTGATACTCGAGAACAAAAAAAAACACCCACCGACTTTAAGGAAGCAGTCCAATATTGTGGAAGCAAATGACTCACTGCTGTGACCCGACGCCATTCATACATTTATAATCATTTTATATCTGCAACCAGAGTCTAGGTCTAGTTGTGCCTACAAGCAAATCTGAAACTCATATTACATCTACATACCTTGTCTTCAATTATCCAGATCTATCTAAAATAACTGCAGTCGGGCAGGTAACAGCAAATTTCAGTTACACCACAATAGTTAACCTTCCTTGTGCAGGAGACAACCCTGGTTTTTACCACCTGGTCGGCAGGTCTTGCATCATACCACAAGCGCTCATAGGAAGGAATCCACTTTTTATAAACACATTTACACCATGCTGTCTGCTATTCTTTGAACAGTTTACACACGTTACCGTTATATTAGAAGTTAGCAACGCAAGCACTCAAGGATGTCTTGCGTCAACCCCTTTTGTATCCAAAGCCCCCTCCCGCCTAAAACCTCTCACTCACTGCCCCTCACCTCTAGAATGCCCGTGCCGTCCATCTTTAAGCTCCATCTTAAAAATATACCTCTTTAATAAAGAATATGGGTGACTCAGTTGGTGCATACTATACATTAATATGTATTGACCGTGGTCCATCGCAGACGCACTTACCAGAACCACCCCCCCCCCCCCCCCTTACTGTCGGTACGTCCTTCCTCCTTAGGTTGTAAGCTCTTTGGGGCAGGGACTCCTATTCCTAATGTTATTTTTTATGCCATAAGAGCTTGTAACCGTTGTGTTATATCATAGCACGTGTATTGCTGCTGTGAAGCTCTATGTACGTAGATGGCGCTATATAAAGCTATTTATGAAGATGAAAAATATAGTTGTATGATCATTTACCAATGTTTGGCATTTTGATCACTGCATCTGACGGCAAATTAGAGCAGCATATAACTATTGTTCATGTTGTAGGCCACTTTGGCAACTAAGCGGTTTTTTTCTGAAGCTAGGGTCACGTTTGATGTGTGAATGGCTCCCGATAGCATTAACTCAGCTCCCTTTTAAATCACTCCAAGCCCTATAATATTTCCTCCACTTTATTGGGAAAAGCAGCAGGATACAGATACTTGTGGATGGTATGTAGTGGTGATTATTAGTTAGAAACCGGTAAAAAGAGATGGCCTCACCATGGGGAATGAACAGAGAAGGGTCTTGTACTCACTGTCTCCAGGGTGGAAAAGGAAGTGAGGGGCAGTGTGGATAAAGGAATAGTCTAGGGGCAGACTACCTCTGAACAAACAGGAGGGGGGGGGGGCAGACTAGCCCATTCTGGTGAGGATCTCAGAGACTGCAGTAGCAGCTCACTGATTCCATGGCCAGAGGCAAGAAATGCAACATTGTTGCGAGTTACACAGGCACAGTATATGTGTGCAAACTCCATGCAGCTGGGAATAAGATCTGACAGGCAGAAGCTGCAAAGGAGAGAGGGGGGGGAGTCAGAAATGTAGTTCGTGTTCCATGACAGGTTTTCTATATAGTAGAGTATTTAGTCTTCTGTACAATAAGTTACGGAAGGATTTGCCTACACATAGCACCTACTCTATAAACTGCCTATTTTGGAGTACTGCCGCCACATTTCTGTCCCGCATTTGTTGTTAAATTAGGTCACTGGGCCTGACGCAATCCGACAGGTACCGAGTGTGTTGCAGATCGCTCTGGCAGTAAAGGAGGTTCACACAAACTGATCAGCTTGGTAAGGAGGCTGCTTAACCCGTTTATAACCTGTGATGCCCTATCTGTATTGGAGTAAAGAATAGAAGTATACACAGGGTGTTGGACATGACTGATTATCTGTAAATCTCACTGATTTTTAGCATCAGCGTCTCAGACTTAACTGGAGTCTGTACTTTTCCATTAATATATTTTTATGGAGGGGGGAGGTGGAATGTGTACATAGCCTAGAGAGGGGGGGGGGGGGGGAAGAGGTGGAACGTATACATAGCCTAGAGAGGGGGGGGGGGGGAGAGGTGGAACGTATACAGAGCCTAGAAAGGGGGGGGGGGTGGAATGTATACAGAGCCTAGAAAGGGGGGTGGGGAGGTGGAATGTATACAGAGCCTAGAAAGGGGGGGGGGTGGAATGTATACAGAGCCTAGAAAGGGGGGGGGGAGGTGGAATGTATACAGAGCCTAGAAAGGGGGGGGGAGTGGAATGTATACAAAGCCTAGAAGAGGGGAGTATGTATACATTGAAAAGTGCATAGATGCACTAAACGCGTACGCGTGTTGCACCCTTTATTTGTTTAATGCATTTTCCAATAAACTGAATTTTTATTCTGTTGACCTGGCTCTGTCTGCTATGTACCACAATTTTTTGGATACTTCTGGACCCTACATGGGCTGCACTCCTGAGACATTACTGGGGAGATACAGTGAGTACTTTATTAATCTGTTTTAGGCTGCGCTTATAGTGCCGGCGACAGTCAGGCGACGGTCGCTGGAAAATCAAAGAGATGACTTCCAGCGATCGCAACGGCGGCAATGCATTCGTTATGCCACGACGTCGCGTCGCTGATGCCGGCACTATAAACGCAGTCTAAGGCCTCGGCCATGTTTGGCGCTTGCTTGCGGAAGCGTGCTGACGCGCTCCCGCTCAGCACTGAGCCCCTACAGCCGCAATTAGAGCGGCTTTAGTAGGGGCTCACCTGCGCTTCCGCGCGCTTGCGGAAGCGCAGGTCTTAGGGGAATTTAAAATTCCCCCACTTGCCGGCGCGACATGCCGGTCACGTGAGCGGTTCGCCCAATGAGAGCGAACCAGCTCCGTGACGTCACTGGCCCGCCCCCGGCCAGTGACGCGCTCGCCCACTGACGGCCCGCTGACAGCGCGTGCGGTAAGCAACCGCAAGGCCAGGGAAAGCACCCGCTTTCCCTGCGCCTCAGCACGCCAGCAGGGAGCATGGCCGAGGCCTAAGGCCAAGTCCCCGCTGGCGCTGAGCGCTGGGTGTCCTATTGAACGCGGGAGCGGGGCATTGCGGGGAGTTGAGCACGCGGGCAAGTATAGATTTTTGGTTTACCCAAGTGCCGATCGTGGCTGAGCGTGTGTGCACGCGCACAAGCGGGGACTTGCATATATCTATATATGCAAGACTCCTCCGCAAGCGCCGCCCGCTCAGCGCTAGCGGGGACTTAGCCTTAGGCTACACATATAGTGCCGGCGACGTCAGGCTGCGGTCGCTGGAGAAATCAAATAGAGGTCACTTCCAGTGATCGCGACCAAGCCGTCGCGACGGCAGCAATGCATTTGTTTTAACGCCGCTGTCGTTGGCACTATAAGTGCAGCCTTATGGACTATCCTAATGAGGAAGGGAAGGGTATAGTCATATGCCACTCACCACCTTCAGGGAACATCTGTCCTCTATCAGGCATTTAATTGATAACCACTGATTTCATCTCAGTATGGATTTATATGCCCCACAAGTTTATGTTCTCCAGTTCATTATATAAGAAATGTTCTTTCTGGGACCTAGTACTAGAGCACCAGGACCACTTATGCACATACCCTATGGAATGTATATAAAGCCTAGAGGGGGGGTGGAATGTATACAAAGCATAGAGGTGAGGGGAGAGAATGTACACAAAGCCTGGGGGGGGGGGGGGGAGAGAATGTACAAAGCCTGGGGGGAGGGATTGGTGTATACAAAGCATAGAAGGGGGGGGCAGTATATACAAAGCCTAGAGGGTGGGGGGAGGTGCCGTGAATACAAAGCCTACAAGGGGGGGAAGGTAGAGGGGGAAGGTATACAAAGCCTTGAGGGGGAAGGTATACAAAGCTTGGGGGGGGCTGGTGTCTACAAAGCCAAGAGGGGTTTGAATTTGCACACAATATATAGCCCAGAGGCTACACACAGTAGATGCTTAAGTGCTGGAGAATATACACAGTATAGCGCATATATAGCCTTTTTGTGTATTTGGGGGGGGGGGGGGTGCGCTCACCTTCTGGATGGAGGATTTCCCGCTGCGCCTTAGCCCCATCAACAAGATGCGGGGGTTTGCTGTCCGAGGGGGCCGAGTTCTCCTCCATGTCCGCCTCATCCACCCCATAGCCGAAATCCTTGGGGAAGGAATCCACCACCCCGTAACTGCCGGCCAGCTGCTCCTCCCCGGAGTACTGGATAGACATGGCGGAGGGGAGCACCCCGGCGAGGACTGGCTGAGAGAGGCCCCGGGGGATGGCGGGGAAGAGACGGAGGAAGAGATGGGAGCGCGCACACGCACAATGCTTCTCCGCCTCAGCCGCACAACGACGGGAGCCGGGAAGGGTCGTCACGCGCGGGGACTCCGGCCAGCATCACAGCAACTAGGCTCACGTGACTTCTCTCCTGCTGGGCGGTTGGGTGCCCGTCCGAAAGGGGTCACGCGCCCACCTGTAGGGGCTGCCCTCGCGCCCTTTCCGTCACTGAGGTCACGCGCAGAAATGTGTGTTGTGGGGGGTGCCTTAGCGCTCAGTCATGACGGGGGGGGGGGGTGTGGTGGTCACGGGGTGAAGGCTCCTATGGCACCCCGTCAGGTATGTCTTCTTTGTTTTGTTTTTATCTACGGTGCGTGTTCTATCTATTCGCCGTACAGCTGCTTCCCGTTTGACTAAAAGCTCCCGCGCACCTCTACCGAACTATGCGCTTTTATTTTTAACTCCCGCTTTCTGATTGGTTTGCGCGAACCGTAGCTAGCTGGCAGATTGGTCGAAGGGTAACGTCTGTCACGTTCCATTTCCGCCTCTCTTTGCCCAGCAGGTTAGGTTGTTCCAGAATCATGTGGCTGGGAATCACCTGACAGGGGGAGGGGGTGCAGGTGACCTTTGACCTCCACTTATACAGAGTCAGAGCTGTAGATGCACAGATAAGGTCCCATGGAAAGGAATCTGCCCCTATCACTGGGACACTCCCCAGTGTCCCACTATCACTCTGCAACCAGCTCCGAAAACATCCCCTAAACCTTTCCAGAGGTGTCAAACTCCCTGGGCAGAAATCAGTGACATTTGCAGGTTCTGGGAGGGGGGAAAGGGGCATTTTAATGGGAAAAGTACTGATTTTCACCAGGAGAATACTTTGAAGTATATTAACCCGTTGCATGCCCGAAGATGTGGTGGTTACATCATGGTGTCTAGATTGTAAGCTCTTCGGAGCAGGGATTCCTCTTCCTAAACGTTACTTTTATGTCTGAAGCACTTATTCCTGTGATCTGTTATTTGTAATTTATATGATTGTCACATGTATTACTGCTGTGAAGTGCTATGTACATTAATGGCGCTATATAAATAAAGACATACAGTACATACATACATACATGGTGTCTGGTTCTCCAGGGGTCCTACATCAGGCATTTGTTTTTCCTGTTTAGAGCGTGCCCTGGGTTTGCATGGAGCACAGAACACGTTTGGAAGGGAGACGTCTCCTCTTATGTTTGTAGTTTAAGACAGGGGTGCACAATTCCAGTCCTCAAGCCCCCCCCCCCCCCCAAACAGGTCAGGTTTTCACAATATCCCAGCTTCAGCACAGGTGGCTCAATCAGAGGCTCAGTTGAAGATTGAGCCACCTATGCTGAAGCAGGGATATCGTGAAACCCTAACCTGTTGGGGGGTGGGGGGGGTTGATGAAGAGTTGAGCACCCCTGGGTTAAGGGCTGCTGCAGTGCTTCCAGCCCTCAAAGTGTTAAATGCTGATGCTACAAATCTGTACCAGCTCTCGTAATTTAAAATATTAATAGTCTTAATTTTTATATAGTGGGCCACCCTGTGCGGGAAGAAAAGCCTTACTTGCCCCTCTGACACTGAAAGGATTAGAACAACGTTTTTGAAATTTAGTAGTACAGTGAAAAAATTAGGCCTGTTGAACCCCTCACTCCATCATTTAGTGCCCTTATCTCCCCGATAGCATAATCATAGATATTATATAATATAGATAATTAGTTCCTGTTCTCTGGTGCAGATTCTATACTGTGGACATAAGTGTCAGCATTAGAGATGTCAGTATGCCTTTATATCTTTTTTTTTTTCGTTTACCAAAAATGTTAGTGTTTAAAAATTGCAGCGTATAAAGTGCCATGTGGCCTTGTACAGTGAATTAATGCTTAATGCGCACATTTTCTCAATCTTGCCTGATTCGCAGAATTGAGAAAAAACTTGGCACATCTCGCGTCAGCATATATTACGTATAGGAGAGAGATAGACAGAGAGAGAGAGTGTTCTCTTCAGGGCAGGGACGTGTTTCTCTCTATGTTACATTTATGTTTTGATGCACTTGTCCCATCTGTATTATTTTCCCTTTATTGTATTTTAATGTTGTATAAATTGTAAAGCCTTGCCAATCTAGTTGGTACTACAGAACTAAAAATACACAGAAACAGGTTTATAATTTGTGTACCCAGTAGTAGTAACATGGATATATACTATAAAGTATATAAATGAGGGAGTTCTTTGAGCTTAGTGTATTACACTTTAAATGATGTCTAATCCTCTTTCCCCGGCTCTAAAAGAGTTTATATCAGATGGACTATATACAAGGCAATGAATGCACATACCTGTTCAGTGTGCAGGCTGGGCATAGATATGTAGATAGTAAGGATGGGCGCCAGGAACTTTTATAGTACAAAAAGAGCTTTATTCACATCCGTTTATAAGGCGTGCCATATTAAAAAAAAACTTCACATTAGACATTAACTGGTGGGAAATCATAAAGTTACCCTGTGCTTCTTCCCCTGGCAGCTTTCAGTAGGAGCTCTCGGCTCCCACTCTAGGGAGGTACTTATGCTGATCCGATTCTGCTCCGGAGGTATTACTCTGAGTACGCCTGCTAAGCACATGCTCACTCTTCCCGAAGGAGAACAATCTCGGGGCCATTACTATAGGCACTGATTATACAGGACACGTTACTTAACTAAAAACAATAAACAGGAAGAGGACACTCTTAAAATACATATCTATACATATTTACAGGACTCACAGTGAGGCCCTCTGATAGGGTCCTCAGAGTCCTGCTTCCAGAACATTGGGTGGGTGAATATATATATATATATATATATATATATATATATATATATATATGCAAATATAACTGTATGCTCATCTGCATGTCTTAGGCAGGTCTGCAACCCCGCCTTTCCCCATTATCACCCAGCATACAGCACTTCCACTGCAGCAAGGGATTCTGGGAAATGACATGCAAATGAGCACACAGTGTCACTTTTTTGCCTCAATAACCATTTTTAACATGGTTCCCTATAGGCTTAAGCTTGCTGCATGGTCACAGCTTTGAGCACAGCCAGGGTTAAGGTGCATACCCAGAAAACCACCCACAGACAGCTGTTTCGACCTTGATGGGTCTCATCAGTGTGGGGTTGATTTTACTGGGAATGCAAGAGAGGCTATGGGATAGGCTAAACCATATATATATATCACACACACATGCACTATTAACACCTTAAATTACTTGGTAGTCCCCAAAGGGCGGCTACAGATGTATTGGAAGATTTAGAGACAGTAGGGGGTATCAATTGTTGTAGAGTATTGCTCCAAGACAAGTGCAAATTGCATAATATTAATACTGCGGCAATGTATCAAGATGTTTTCCTCCATTCCTTGCTCCACTTGTTCGATGATCGTTTTGGGGAGTGGTTATTGAAGGAATTATGGGAGAAGAGATTCGGTGAATCACAATGCGATGCATCAAAAACTGTGTCTCTAATTGGGGCAGTTTTCCCCTCTTTTTGCGTCAAATAAAAAACACCAGATTCAGGTGGTGTGCGCCTGTGTGTGATCTGCGCACAAAATAAAAAGCGAGATTAGAAAGGTTCATACACATCGCTGGTGCAAACAGATGCAGGTACAAGTATTTCCTCTGCGTTTGAGCAAATTTCACCCTTTTTATACTTTCCCCCTTCAAAGTGCATGTATTGAATGATGGAGCCTAGCTAGGACATTGGGTAAGTACATCGGGTAAGTACATCTCGCAACGGTAGCTATATTGGTCTTCAGTGTTATTGAGAACAAGGGTGCTTTAGAATCAGAAACCATGTCATCATAGGGTTTTGATAAAGACATTAAGTTAGTCTGACCAAACTTCAGGGTTTACTGGGTTTACTAAGAAATGCAGAGGAAATAACTTTGTGAATTACACACAGTCACATGCCTGTTGTGTCCTTCCAATAAGCAACAGCACGTGGCTAAACTAGGCTAGCAGGCTTTAACCCAACCGCTGCTGGAGAATCTTTGGTCTCTGAAACTGCTTTCTAGAGCTCCGCTTCATTCAAATGAACGGTAGACTAAAAGCTGCTCTTGCGTGAGGAAGATGCTTTACAGTTTATTGAATAAGGGTCTAAATCAGGGGAAGCCAACTCCAGTTCTCAAGCCCCCCCCCCCAGAAAACAGGATCCCAAGCAGAGCACAGGTTCCCTGAACCAACGCGGCACAGCACAAACCTTTGTACACGCAGCAGGGCTTATAGCCTAGCTCACTGGCAGGGTGGAGGTCCAATAATTACCCTGTGAGATTATTGGCAAATCAGCCGAAACAGGAGAGTCTCGTGTGACAGGAGGCTACACCCAGGTCTTACTTGCAGCACTAAGAACAGATCAAATACGTCCCTGCTTCTGAGCTACACATACCATCAGGAGTCTTGCAAAACCTGTTTGCACTTTAGTACCATAAGAAATCTCCAGAAAGGATCCATTTCCACAGACGCATGAGGCATCATTGTGGCACAGTGGATATAACCATGGCTAAGCCCACACCGGCTTTCTCCCACTGGTCACACAATATTGTGTCATTTTGGGACTTCCGGTACATTTTCTCCTCTGCCATGGATAAGGGAAGCCTTAAAGCTCTTTGTACCGAAACCTGTGAGGAGAGAACCTAACCCCTTGACCAGTTAGCGAGTAAATGCTGTGAGGAGAGAAGGGAGCCTTGCAGGGGGGGAGGGAGAAGGGAGCCTTGCAGGGGGGGAGGGAGAAGGGAGCCTTGCAGGGGGGGAGGGAGAAGGGAGCCTTGCAGGGGGGGAGGGAGAAGAGGCTGAGGGAGCCAGAGTTGTTGAAAGCGTTTTGTACCCCAAACTGGACGGGGCTTAAAATTATACATGAGTTTGTACTTGCATAGGAGGGGCTTACAGACATTTTTGATGTAGGCGTCAAACCTTATAATAAACACTAGCTGGATAATAATGTTGAAATAACATAACATAACATGAAGTGACATAACAGATGTAAAAATGTGAGGCGTGTGTCCTGCTAGGGTGTGAGGCGGCAGGTGGCGCGTGGGTTGTGAGTGCTGTCTGTGAGTGGGGGTCCTGCTAGGGTGTGAGGCGGCAGGTGGCGCGTGGGTTGTGAGTGCTGTCTGTGAGTGGGGGTCCTGCTAGGGTGTGAGGCGGCAGGTGGCGCGTGGGTTGTGAGTGCTGTCTGTGAGTGGGGGTCCTGCTAGGGTGTGAGGCGGCGGGTGGCACATGGGTTGTGAGTGCTGTCTGTGAGTGGGGTCCTGCTAGGGTGTGAGGCGGCAGGTGTCGCGTGGGTTGTGAGTGGGGGTCCTGCTAGGGTGTGAGGCGGTGGGTCAGTGATGTCGGTGCGTAGAGGCGGGAGGCAGCAGGTGTGTGTGGCGGCAGGTATGTGTCGAGTGTGGCGGGAGTCTGTTGAGTGCATGCAGCGGCTGTGAGGCGGTGGGTGAAAGGCAGAGGCGGGCGGAGTAAGGGTGGGTGAAAGGCAGAGGCGGGTGGGCGCGAAAGCAGAGGCGGGGAGGCAGGAAGGCGGGCAGGAAGGCGAAGATTGGTGGGAAGGGGGGGGAGGGAGGGGAAGGGGGTGGGAGAGGGGAAGGGTGTGGGAGGGGGGAAGGAGGGGGAGGGAAAGGGGAAGAGGGGGAGGGAAAGGGGAGGAGGGGGAGGGAAAGGGGGGAGGGAAGGGGAGGAGGGGGGAGGGAAAGGGGAGGAGGGGGGAGGGAAAGAGGGGGAGGAGGGGGAGGGGAGGAGGGGGGAGGAAAGGGGGGGAGGGGGGGGAGGGAAAGGGGGGGAGGAGGGGGGAGGGGAGGGGGGGGAGGGAAAGGGGGGGGAGGAGGGGGGAGGGGAGGGGGGGGAGGGGAGGGGGGGGAGAAGGGAGGAGGGGGGGGAGGAGGGGGGGGGGGAGAGGGGGGGGGAGAGGGAGGAGGGGGGGGGGAGAAGGGGGGGGGGGGGGGGGGAGAAGGGAGGAGGGGGGGGGGGAGAAGGGAGGAGGGGGGGAGGAGGGGGGGGGGGGAGGAGGGGAGGAGGGGGGGGGAAGGGGAGCGGGGGGGGGGAAAGGGGAGCGGGGGGGGGGGGAAAGGGGAGCGGGGGGGGGGGGAAAGGGGAGCGGGGGGGGGGGAAGGGGAGCGGGGGGGGGGGGAAGGGGAGCGGGGGGGGGGAAGGGGAGCGGGGGGGGGAAAGGGGAGCGGGGGGGGGGGGAAAGGGGAGAAGGGGAGCGGGGGGGGAGGAAGGGGAGCGGGGGGGGAGGAAGGGGAGCGGGGGGGGAGAAAGGGGAGCGGGGGAGGGAGAAAGGGGAGCGGGGGGGGAGAAAGGGGAGCGGGGGGGGGGGGAAGGGAGCGGGGGGGGGAGAAAGGGGAGCGGGGGGGAGAAAGGGGAGCGGGGGAGGGAGAAAGGGGAGCGGGGGGGGAGAAAGGGGAGCGGGGGGGGGGAGAAAGGGGAGCGGGGGGGGAGAAAGGGGAGCGGGGGGGGAGAAAGGGGAGCGGGGGGGGGAGAAAGGGGAGCGGGGGGGGGGAGAAAGGGGAGCGGGGGGGGGGAGAAAGGGGAGCGGGGGGGGGGAGAAAGGGGAGCGGGGGGGGGAGAAAGGGGAGCGGGGGGGAGGAGAAAGGGGAGCGGGGGGGGGAGGAGAAAGGGGAGGAGCGGGGGGGAGAAAGGGGAGCGGGGGGGGGAGAAAGGGGAGCGGGGGGGAGAAAGGGGAGCGGGAGGGGAGAGAAAGGGGAGCGGGGGGGGGGGAGAAAGGGGAGCGGGGGGGGGGGAGAAAGGGGAGCGGGGGGGTGGGAGAAAGGGGAGCGGGGGA